>NC_041387.1:154863293-154880539 GCF_002162155.2 Triticum dicoccoides | reverse complement strand
TTGGCTAGTTGGCCGAAGGGCGGTTGAATAGGATTTGGGGGGAATTTTTTTGGTGGGGGGGGGAGTATTTTCGCGTAGTGGGCGGGGGGAGTTTGGCGCATGGTTGGTTTCTCCAAGTGCAGTCCCACGTGTCAGTGAAGAGGCAAGCCGAAGCGAATTCCGTTTGCGTGAGCCGTGTGCAAGACCAAACGTGTGTGGGGTGAAATGCGACCACAACAGGAGTGCTATGAGTGTACCACCTTTTTTCCTTTTAAACTAGGTGCTTCGGCCCCTCAAAAAAAACTTGTTGCTTCGCACGATCCATCGATACTACTACTACTAATCCGGTTAACCCGACTAAAACGGCGCGGCCGGGTCTTTTCCCGTGCGATATTCTGGGAGGTTGGCTTAGTTGGGTTTTTTAGGACGAGTAATGCTACACCTACGTAATCCTAGTTACGCATTTAACATAATGTGAAACATGTGAGCTGTTGATTGTAGATTTGGGGGAGGGAGGGGCCCACCACCATGAAAATCAGGGGAGGAGAGAGAGAGGCAATTTACTTAACCCTTTCGTAGGTTCCCGTAGATGTAGAAAGATGTGAAATGCGTGAATGTGTACTGGACGTACTATTGGAGTGCCTAAGATAAATTATGTATTTATAGACCCGATGTGTTTATTTTACTTCGCATGTTAGATTTGTCTCGGTTCAATAAAAAGCAGAGTTGGTGATGATGGTGTGCCTGTCATCCTGCAATATAGGCCGTCCGATCTATATCTAACAGATAGGAAGGAAACTATGACAATTTACCCGCACTCCTCTCAACATTTACAGATATGGCTTTCCCTCGTTCATCCTTTTCTCCCACAAGATCTTGATCTTTCGTGCAATGCACGAGCATCTTCCTAGTACTCCTACAATATACTATATTATTGTGAAAGTTCATATACACCGGCCGAGATTAATGCAAACAGGTCATATTTTCATTACATTTCGAAATATTATAGGACAGAAAAATAAACGAAACCCGACCCTAAACCTATTCTACAACGGTGACCGACGTCCTCCATCTGCAATACTATGTACGGGGGTAGGGTTCAAGACCCGTGAAGTGAAGGTGCGGTCTCCAGCGAGGAAGAGTAGAACATGGGATACGGACCGGCCAGTTGGCCCATCATGGCCTGCTGCCTCCCATGCCCTACTCATCCTCAGAGGAGTCCCCGACCTCGGTGGTGCCGGAGATTGGATGGCGGCAAGTAGGACGCGTGGCTGACGGTGCTCCCATCGTCGGCCGCCAGCGTAGCCACCACTTGTGCAGTCGCGTCCGCGTCTGGCTACGCCGCTATTGCATCGCGAGAGGCGACTTGAGCGAGGGCGGCGACCTCGAGCATCATCCCCGAAGACAAGCTCTCCCGCAGAGCGTTCGTGCTTGCGGTCATGGTGGATGTGGTGCCAGGTAGGAGGACGATGCGCTATGGTGTGGAGGTTAGCTGGGCGTTGCCACTTTAAGTAGCGCATTCTGGTGAGGCCAAGTGTCCGGGTGCATAATTAAGTTGCCGGAGTTGGTTCCTCGAGCACCGAGCCTCTTAACGATGGCATACGAACAGATAGCATGAATGCGGGCAGCTGGCGCCTGCTGGGAACGCACTGCATGACGGCGTGAGCGATGAGGGTTTTGGTGTGCCAGGGTAGTCAGCTGTGGTCGTGGCAACGTTGGAGATGCCCTTTGCTCACAAGCGATCCCCGCATGTCATTGAAAAAGCAAGATGACCCAGCATGGTCTCAAGTCCTGAGGATGTGGTTGGCCGTGTTACACCACTCCGCGGAAGAGTCGCGGCACCCCGTGCATCCTCGACGAGCCAGGTGTTGGGGTGTGTTCAGATTGTGGCCAAAGTGCACCTTACCAAAATTTTGGTCATGACCCAAAGATTGGTCTTTGTTTGGATGGTTGCCATTTTTTGGCATGCCAATGAACTCTAGCCAACTCTAGTTCATTTTTCTTGCCAATGTCGGCCAAATCATGGGCAACCAATACCTCAACCAAAATTTTGGCTACCCAATGCTTTGATGGGGCAACCTTGGGCACAAACCAAACATACTGTTGGTCGTGCCACAACACTAATGCCACCCTCGACACACTAAAACCGACCATGTCTAGCAACGATCAGTGTGTCACTCACCGTGGTCGTTGTGTCCAGAGGCGATGCTGGAGCTGCGCCACGTTGTTGGCCCCAACGACCCACATGAACGGTTGTCGGTGGCGAGGAGGTCGTGGGCCAGCTCCTCCATTGGACTAGTCTGCGCTACATCGTCCCGACGGGTGTGCCGCACATGTCGGTTTCCCTATTTTCCCAGCCATATTCGAGCGTCCGTGCTCTGCATTGCACATTACGCCTTTCACTATGTAGGCCAAGCGAGACAACTTATTGTTTATTTGAGCCGTTCAAGTATAATCATGTGGCGTTTGCTTATTTCTCATTCCTCTCCAACCCTCTTCTCCATCGATCATGTCGCCATCCGGTCGAGTCCATCCTCCCGCATGCCTCATTTGAACATTCCGCCGAGTATCATTCGCATGTACCCACCCTAGTCCTCTCTCAATCGATCTCCAGACCCCGATATGGAATCGAGAGGGGACGAGTGGGGGCACGTGATACCTCAGGCGGATTCAAATTTTTGAACCGGTGATCATAGCATCCGCAAATCATATATAAAGGGTATTCAATGTTTGTTTCATTTTTGAACGTACAATATACTTCCTCCTATCCTTTATAGTTTACATATAAGTTTTATGTGTAGTCAAAGTATCTCTACGTTGATCAAAATAGTATCAACATTCAACAACGCCCAATCAATATTGTTAGATTCGTACGTACTCCTAGATTTGTACTCAAGATGGTTTCCAATTTGTTTTCCACCACGTGAATGTGCTTGTTCTCGCGCATGCTCTTCCTACTAGGATTTCGCCACGTAATAGCCAGTCCAATAGTAACATTTTTAAGCTCCCTATCCAATATTACTAGTGGAGTACTCACAACATCTGTACTAGAGTATGCAATGCTCATAGTAGTACTCCCTCCTTCCATTTATATAGGGCCTGCGTGGAGGAGAGAGATGTGAAAAAGTAAGGGGAGTGAGCTCTCATGCAAGAGCCTAGCTATATACGCATTCCTAGTTAAATACAATAAATATGAAGAAAGAGATAGAGAGGAGATGGAAAAAAGTACTAATACAATAGCCAACCTTATATTTTTTTGGGGGGAAATAGTCAACCTTATAGCCCACACTATTGTATGAGTGCATATAATAGATGATGGCTATAGATGACATGGCAGTCCCTCATAGCCATCGACTGGCTATATTATTAACCATGCTCTAATGCATTTTTAAAACCGCATTTGACTCTTGACAAGATTAATAGTACATGAGATGTATAATGTGAAAATTGTATCATTGGAAACTCCTTTCACATACGAATTTGACTGTATGCTTTGTGTAAGTTCCATGTCATATATTATTACTCTAAGATTTGGTCAAAGTTAGCCTCGAGAAACGCATTAGGCCCTGTATAGTAAATGGAAGGAGGGAGTAGTAGTGGAAGTGGATCCTCTGACGTAGGTATCCCTGCCTTACCCTCCCTTTTGGTCACTTACTGGCGGACCCCATGCTTGCTAGGCCCCGCATGTCAGTTACTCAATGTGTTCAGCCACGTCAGGGGATCTTCATCTGTAGTATACTCCCTCTGTTTTTATTTACTCCGCATAAAACGGAGGGAGTGGTAGTATAATAAATGACGCGGCAGGGGAGGGGGGAGGGACGTCGGTTTGCTCTCAACTGCGGCCCCACAAGCGAGCGAAAACGCAAGACGAAGCGTATTCCATTCGGTGAGCGGCATGGATGGTCCAGCGTGCCGGGCTGCAACGCGAACGCGACAAGAGCGATGTACAGTCAAAACTGATTGACCGGTCGTCACTGGAACCACTATTCACACCAGAACCTTCGCTGCTCGGCCTACGCTAGCCACTGCCCTAAAACCACACCTAATATCTAGCCCATTCACCCACCTTTCGATCCCCTACCCCGCATCAAGCGTACCCTAGTTTGCCGGAAAGCGATGGTGCGCCGCAAGATCACTTACTACAAGATGCTGACGCCGGAGCGCCGTGCAGACATCGCGGCGGCGGTCGGCGCCACAGACCTCCGTTCCCAAGCTCGCTTTGCGGTGGGCCAATCTCGAGTTCTCTGGAGCCAAGCTACAAGGAGGAGGAAGCCGATCCAATGTTCATGGCGGAGGTTGCGGCGCAGAAGGCCCTCGATGGGTATGATACGATGGACGTCGACTCCGTGCCAGTGTCAGAGTCCCCCATGGTGCAGGCAGACCAGCGGTTCAACATGGCGATACAAAAGGAGGACCGGGAGGCAGAGGCTCAACTCGACGCGGAGCGCACGCATGCCGCTGCCATCGAGGCTCTCCTGTAGGCGGAACTGGATGTCGTGGATGTGAACCGGGCGGCGGAGGCTCAACTTGAGTCGGAGCGCGCGGATGCCGCTGCCATCGAGGCCCTCCTGCAGGCGGAACCGGACATCCTAGACTTGAACTGGGCGGCAGAGGCTCAACTCGACGCGGAGCGTGCGGATGCCGCTCTCACTGACGCAGTCCCACAGGCGGAACCGGACGTCCTGGACTTGAACCGGGCGGCAGAGGCTCGACTCGACGCGGAGCGCGCGGCTGCCGCTGCCATCGAGGCCCTCCTGTAGGCGGAACCGGACTTCCTCGACTTGAACCGGGCTGTGCCCTCGTCCGTGTAGAGCGCCCGCACGTTCCGCGTGAACGAGTAGCTGGAGGCTGAGGACAACCATGGTGCGGAGACACACGTCGGCAGCTACGGCTGGTTCGCACCAGCAGCCAAAGACGATGAGGTCGTCTCGTTCCACGAGCAGCGATAGTTTTTCTTTATGTTGTTCTTTTTATGGATCTTTGCTGTGTAAACACATATATTGTTATGCAAGTCGCCTGACTTGGGTCAGTCTACCATTTTAGGAGGTTGGATAAATATCCTACGTCTCCTAACCCTTCTTCCTCACCTCTTCTTCTTCCCCAACAGACCACCGCATGGGCCGTACGGATACTCCCCAACATGCGGTTGGATAAACATACTCTATGAACGAAAATTATGTGTCAGCGGTAGGATGGCTGAGTTTGGTTTGTTCACATGCGACAACACGTGTCACTAAGGGTGTGTTCCCTTGGTTGGGTTTGCGGCGTGCAGGAGCGACCGTGTGAGGGTGCGGTGTGACCGCGGCATGCAGTTGCGACCGTGTGAGGGTGCACTGCGACCGCGACAGCCGTTCGCAAGTGTACCTCCTTCTCATTCTTTAGGCAAGCTTGGCAAAAGTGTGTGGCGAAGTATGGCAATGCAAGGCCTAGACCCAAACAGGATAAGGCGGGGTTTTCCTTCGCGGGATTTAATCGACACAAATCCTCGTTTCACGTGTCAATTAATGCGTATTTTTTTCTCCAAAGACCAAAGAGCTAACCATCTCACTCCTCAGCACTTGATTAATACACCACCATGCAAACCAACCCTCTCACTTCTGCATGAATGCAGGGGATATTAATGTCCATGGTTGCTAGTACAAGGTAAACTACATCAATTTTGCCTCGATTAGTGTTAGTGTCCTTTTACAAATTGTAAGTTTGATAATACTAGCCTTGTGTACAAAAAAATGGAGGTAGTAACTATATTTGACTTCCATACCCATTGCGGTGAAGTCGACGATATCTCGAACGTTGTGGTTTGGCGAAGTGCGTTCGACGGAGAACACCATTGAGGGAGACCATGTTAAGTCGTTCGCAAGTGCCGCCTGCAAGCCAATAAAACTGCCTTATTTGCATCCAGGAAGTCCGTTGAACCAAAGGACGCGTAAATGTACTAGTAATACTAGTACACAATAGCGTCGTCCGTCCAGCTTAGTGCGGTGAGATGGTTTCTCGAAGAAGATGATGGAGAAGCAGAGTCAGCGAAGAGTGAAATGATGGTTGCTTCGTCCATGCTTTTGTGATTTGATGCCTCACTGCATTGTGATTGGTGATAGAAGGGACATGGGAGTAGACTCTGTGCTCTATACTGTACTACATGTGTCCAAGCATGGGAGAAAGAGGAGAGACGTTGCATTTTTCTATTCCTTCAATCAATCAATCAGGGAGCTTTGGTTCCATGTTTTTGGCTTTGGCAACACCGTCCACAATGGTTCCCACGATGCCAAAAGCTATTTTCACATTTGGCTACACATTATGGATGGCCTTAACCGTACCACTTGGTTTTGCTCCAGTGTGCTATCTATACAAATCTCAACTATATTGATCTAAAAAAATATAGAATCAAGATTAGTAAAAAGGAGGTGATTTTGCCGCGCAGATGGCGGGGGAGGTTTCTTTTTTTAGAGGATGTTGTCCTGGCGGTTTGCTACCATGCGGTCCCATGTGTTAGTGCTTTACCAAGCAGATCCGCGTCCCACATGAGGCAGAACAACGGCAAAAGCAACACGTGGTTAAGTTGAAGAAGATGAGGGAGAAGCGGATTCAGCAATGAGTGAAATGATGGTTGCTTTGTCCCTCCAACTTCTTTTTTTAGCATTATTACTTCGTCCCTCCAACTTAACTGTAGGAAAGGTGCAACTTTGTGATTTGACGCCTCATTGCTCATTACTACACCGGCGCCATGACTGGGGTGCTTCACCCCGACTGCTCTGCACTGTATTCCGGTATGGCACGTGGACTCGGTAGCTTGATGTCCCACATGTCGGCGAAAGGGACTAGAAGATTTATGGAAGCGAGCGCTCCACTCTTATGACGGAGGAGTACACGACACGACGACCAAGTGAACTGTCACTTGTACTGTATAGTACTATAGTTTTGCTGTTTCGCACGATCCATCGGTACAAACCCGATTAAACTAGAAAGGGCGGGATTTTTCTCGCGTGGTAGGTGATACTGGCCATACATTTGAAAGGCAATTTTAATGTATGCAAACTGAATAATTAAGTAACAATATGATATCTAGTAAAACTAAAAACACATATGATTTATTGTGTTAGAGTATAGTAGTAGTGTTGTATTGCATAGTGTTGGATGTAACATGCGAGAACGTGTAGAGATGTAGTTTTGGAGGGCCTATAGAGATAAAAGCATAATACGGTCACCGAACTTTAGAATAAGCTGATTACGGTCACTATATACATTTTGCGGTGATTATACGGTCACTTGCTCATGGTTCAGCATCGGATTGAACTCTGTTGACCGGCCAAATAGTTTGCGTGGCACCATGTTGACTAGTTAAATTGGCAATGTTCATTATGGGTCCCACCTGTCAGTTCGCATAGGGAAAATGTCAGATAAACACAAATTTACGCAGGCGCGACAAGACTCCAACCCGTGCGCGGGAATCACCTGGTTGTGTATGTGTGTGTCAGGGCCTGATGTGTGCGCATGCATGTGTAGGTTGAGAACTTGAGCGTGAGAGTGTGTGTTGGTCGTGTGGTGTACTGGTGTGCGCATGCATGCGTGCATGTGTGCGTGTGAGTGTTGCGTGCGCGTGTGGCTGCGTGTGTATGTGTGAGTGTTGCATGCGTGCGTGGGTGCATGTGTTTGTGTGAGTGTTGCATGCTTGTAGTTCATGTGCATGCGTGTGTTTGTGTATAATCACCACACCAGCTCATGTGTGTTAAAACAGACGGCTCAGCATACCAATATAAGGCCACCTTGTCCGCTGTGCCCGCGGTCATGACTTCGGACCACCGTCCAAATATATTTTTGTCGTTTGTTTTCATTATTACTAGCAAGATGCCTGTGCGTTGCACGTAACATCAAGATGCATTTGTATGACTAGTTTATCTTGTGAGAGAAAGGGATGAACGAGGGAAGGCCTTATTTTCAAATGTGGAGAGGTGTGTGAGTACCTTTTTGCAAAATTGCCAGAGTTTCTTTCCTATCCGCCAGATATAAATCAGACGGCCTATATTGCAGGATGGCAGGCACACCACCATCACCAACTCTGTTTTTTATAAGAGTGTATTTTATAAGAGTGTAGATGCATAGTAGATACAAGCTGACAGGTGGGCACGATGGTAGTGAGATAATGTGATGCAACACTAGAGGTGCCACGTGGAGCGTTTAACTGGTCAACTAATCATGTCTTCAGAAAATACAGAGTTGTACGGTGAGCCCGTGACTATATAATAACCACTAAACGTAAATGGTGACTGTAATGAGTGGATTCTGAAGTCCAATGTACGTATCGTGCTTTCGCTTCAAATACAATGATCGTCATTGTATATATCGCGAGAGAAAGATGAAACATGTGTGAATATGTTGCGGGCTTACTTTTAGAGGACCTGGAGATAGTTTGTGTGCATATGTGAAAGGGGTGTACAGGGGGGTATGCGATGGAGAGAGAGATGCTCTTCGTTTCCCTTTATTATGACTAACTTTGTATATCGTATAAAAATATACAAATTCACAATGCGGAATAAATATCATTGTGGGCACCATGCAATGCAAATTAGCGTTCGTACTCCTCCATATAACTTTGTAATGTTTTATATATGTAGAAATTCTAAAATATTTTTTTGGCCATACTTTATTCAAAAGGAATGTTGTATGCGAAATAAATGTGAAGAAGGGCTTTTTAGATCAATGGGGTACGTGATGTAACATGTGTGAATGTGTAGTTGATGCATTTGGCGGGGCCTAGAGAGGTATGTATGTGTATTACGTATTCGAGAGAGGCATGGATAGAGGGGCTGACGGGCAGGGGGGGCGTCGGAGAGATAGCACGAGAAATGTGAGTGGTCTAGAGAGAGAGAGACCAATATGACGTCATGGAGAGAGATTCCCTTGAGTGTGTATATGCAAGGGGGGAGGGGATAGAGGCACCAGGAGCATTTTTTGTGTGTGTAGTGTTTGTGTTGTTATGTGTGGGTGTGAGAAGATAACGAGACGTGGGGGCAGAGGGTGTGTCACCGCGTGAGGTTCGGTGGGTCGAGGTGAGGCCCTTCGTTCGGTTCCATCCTGCACCACATTGGTCGGCCCGTGACGCATTTAGGAAGACACATGGATGACTAGTCATACAAGACAAAGATAGCAGAATTGTGAAGGACTCTGTGTCCACTGACAAAGCCGGCTAGGATTTGTAACCCTAGGTTCTCGGACTAAGGTAACCCCTTTATCTCTGATATTACTATTCATCCAACCTAACTTTAAGGGGCATCCTATAGAATGCTCTGCTAGAATTATACTCGTCGATTAGGAAGAGATGTGTGAGACAATGCGTGAGAGACAGGCCTAAAGATAATGTGCGTACAGGAGACACATAGGCAGGTCCATGTATATAGAAAGGGTCGATGGGGATTGTGCGTGTGTATGCTTGCGAGAGGAAGAGTGCTTGTGATAAAGGTTGTTGAAAACAGTTGTAAATGGTTACGAGAGGGAGGGAGGGTTATATCTAGAGCATGTGTGCGAGAAAGACACCTCGGGAGAGAGTGTGTGAGCATGTGTGAGAGACCACCGATGGAGAGTGAAACTACACATAAAAGACTGTTGTACACATTGATTAAAGATATAAATTGTATCCAAATATTAGGATGGGATCATGATATTTGCAATTCGCGTAAGGAACGGTCATTGATCCATCAGACATCTAGATTCTATCGAATTTGAGCATGTCTATGTTATTATTCGACACAATTGATCCACATAGTTAGTATTTTGAACTCCAGAAAATGCATCGCTTTAGCAATCGAATATAAACATGAGTATAGTTCATGTTGTTTGTGTAAACCACATTATACATACGAAAGTTACACAATGAACATTATAAATAGCTACCTATGAACTAGCATACATTTGAATTCAACTTAAGGTGGTTTACAAATTGAATTCAACATGAAGTCCATTAAATTATTTGAATTTGATATCATGGCATTTGTAAATCATACCTAAATTATGGGGGCACCAATCTTTGCTCTGATTTTGTACATAATAGCATATGTAGTCGTGTACAAAATAGATTCAAATTTACTCCTCCATTCAAAAATAATCATAGTTATAGGATCTTCAATTGTCAAAATTTCAAAAAGAAGCGGATAATTTAATGAGGTTTTAAAACATACAAGGTCAAATATAACGTTGTCTATTTAGGTCAATCCTCATAGTTCAAGAGAACTCTAAACGTGAATGCTTGTGTTTCAAAATTTCGAGCGAAGCGCCAAAAGAGCCTCTACTCGCCCGAAACCGCGTGAGACCAATGTTTGATAGTACAAGGAAATTACTTTTCTAATAACTCCGACCCGTGAAACCTACTGGCCCGATGTCCAAAGGTCTAAACCGGGGTAGGTTTGTAGCTTCATCTAGATACCACGCAACCGCCTCCGAAAAACATTCATACACAATGGCCGCCTAAGCACACATGCGCACGGCCGAAATCACTCCCGCCCACTAGTTGGGACACCCGGGATTACCATCATACCCCTGACCCGCAGTAGGCCCGAAATTTAAGAGGGGGGCAAAGTTTGTACTTTCCCCAAATTTCAAACAAGCGCGTCCCATCTTCTGTTCAAAAAAGCCAAAAACAAGTGAGTCCCAGACCGAAACATGGTTCCCCCCTCCCCCCCCCCGCCCACTCGTCCGATTCCCCATTCGTACTCCATGGGTGCAAAAACTACCTTTCCACCAACCGCGAAACCCCGGTGTCCTCCGTTCGCCACCTCATCCCACCTATCAACCGCCGCCCTTGTAACACCCATGATGCGGCTATATCTCCCACGTGTCGAAGCACGACTTAGAGGCATAACTGCATTGTGGTTTTGTCGCAAGAAGGGTCATCTTCACACAATCCCAAGTAATGAACAAGATTGGGTTAAAGAGTTGGCTTACAATCACCACTTCACACAAGTACTTAAATAAATCATACATCATTCAGAGTACACACATAGTCCGATTACAGACGAAGCCAAAAGAAAAGAAGATAACACAACTGCTAGATCCCCGATCTTCCCAACTGGGCTCCACTACTGATCAACATGAAATGAAACATAGCAACGACCAAGATCATTGTTGAGCTCCCATCTGAGCTCAGTTGCATCACCTGCACTGGTATCATCGGCACCTGCAACTGTTGTGATAGTATTTGGTGAGTCACAAGGACTCAGCAATCTCAAAACCCGCGAGATCAAGACTATTTAAGCTTATGGGTAGGAAGTGGTAATGAGGTGGAGTTGCAGCAAGCACTAAGCAAATATGGTGGCTAACATACGCAAATAAGAGCGAGAAGAGAAGCAACGAAACGTTCGAGAAGCTAGAAGTGATCAAGAAGTGATCCTGAAACTACTTGCGTTCATACATAACCCAAACCGTTTTCACTTCCAGGACTCCGCCGAAAAGAAACCATCACGTCTACACACGTGGTTGATGCATTTTAATTAAGTCAAGTGTCAAGTTCTCTACAACCGGATATTAACAAATTCCCATCAGCCACATAACCGCGGGTACGGCTCTCGAAAGTTTATACCCTACAGGGGTGTCCCAACTTAGCCCATCACAAGATCTCATGGTCAACGAAGGATATTCCTTCTCCCAGGAAGACCCGATCAGTCTCGGAATCCCGGTTTACAAGACATTTCAACAATGGTAAAACAAGTCCAGCAAGACCACCCGACTGTGCCGACAAATCCCGATAGGAGCTGCACATATCTCATTCTCAGGGCACAACGGATGAGCAATCCGTACAACTAAAACCAGACCTCAAGTTTCCTTGAGGGGCGCTGCAAAGGGCTCTAGTTTGCACCAACACTCATAGGAGCACTAGCCCGGGGTGGTTAAAATAAAGATGACCCTTGAGTCTCCAGTACCCAAGGGAAAAAGGCTTAGGTGGCAAATGTTAAAACCAATGTTGGGCCTTGCTGGAGGAGTTTTATTCAAAGCGAACTGTCAAAGGGGCTCCATAAATCACCCAACCGCGTAAGGAACGCAAAATCAAGGAACATAACACCGGTATGACGGAAACTAGGGCGGCAAGAGTGGAACAAAACACCAGGCATAAGGCCGAGCCTTCCACCCTTTACCAAGTATATAGATGCATTAATTAAATAAGAGATATTGTGATATTCCAACATAATCCGGTCCAACATGGAGCAATCTTCAACTTCACCTGCAACTAACAACGCTATAAGAGGGGATGAGCAAAGCGGTAACATAGCGAAGCAACGATTTGTTAGGAAGGGTGAAAAAGGTTAGAGGCTGGCATGACAATTTGGGAGGCTTGGTAAACAAGCGATAGGTAGCGCACCATAGCGATAGAACGAAGCGACTAGCAAGCAAAGATAGAAGTGATATCGAGGGTAATGGTCATCTTGCCTGAAATTCTGCAAGGAAGAAGAACGAGTCCATGAAGAAGACAAACGGACGTAGTTGAACGAATCCTCACAACTCCGAAACGAAACCGAAGCTAACGAGGGAAGCAAACCGGAAAGAAGCAAACAACATGGTAAACACACAAGCATAAACATGGCATGATGCACAACCAAGGATGATGCATGTCAGGTTTAATGAGGCATGGCATGGCAATATGCACAAACAACACTACAAGTTAAGTGGAGCTCAATATGCAACGAGTTGTATATTGACGAAACACCACATCAATTATTTAGTTCTCTCTCGTTTAGGAACACAACAATATTACATGTTTTTATAAGCATGGAAAGAGGTGAAACATAATTAAACTACCTATATAGGCAAGTTTAAGTGAGGCCGGAAACAACAAACAACAATTCCGGAAAATCCCCATATGTCAATTAGCAATATAATGCAAACACAATTTTAAACATTTGAAATGTTTTTATCATGATGCGGATGACATATACAAGTTTATGCAATTTTATGAAAATGTTGACATGAGCATGTTATGAAGCATTTGGTCACCATGGCGGAACGAAAAGGGTGCAACGGCGGCGAAACGAAAATGGTGCCACGGCAACATTCCCGTGATCTGACAACTCATCAAGATGTCGGTGCGAACGAAAGTGTGGATGTGCAGAACATGCAAAAGATGGTGGGGTGATCCCCGTTACCGGGTTCCCACGGGTCGATGACATGGCAAACGAGGAGGAATGTGCATGAAGCAAATGGGCACGGTGCAAACATAGGGTGCATCTCACACACACATGCATTCGGCGGTCGTCTCGGCGGTTATACCTTCGAAGCGTGCATTTTCGAAGAGGATCGGGTTCGAAGTGGTGTAGGGGAAGTAGACGTTCTCGTGATGTAGTGGAAGTAGTTGTACATGGTGGCAGCGGTAGTTGTTCAGGGTCTTGGCGGGTCGTCGTGTCGCCGTACATGTTCGTCGTGGTACACGGTTCGAAGTCATACATATCTCGTAGATGTTCAGGGTCGCCATGAGGAACTTGTCGAAAACAGGGTCTCGGTCGTCGGTAGAGGTACTTGGTGAAATCCACGGGTGTTAGTAGTTGTACATGGCGAATCCACGCTCGGTGTCTGTTGGACTTGGATTCAACAGCAACAGGGGCGCGAAGCAGGGACTTGGCGTGATACAGTGGGTTGGTTCCGAGCGGGACTTGCAGCGGCAGCGGTGGGAACTTGGAACGACAGTCTCGCGTGGCATGGGGAGGCTCGAGGCGGCAGCGTTAAGGAGGAAGACCGGCGACGCAGCTGCGGGCACAGGGAGGCGTGGCTCCGACGGACAAGGCCGGAGATGAGGTGCAGAAGGGCGGCGAGGGACTTGGCGACGGGGACAGCCTAAAACTGTTGCAAGTGGCGCTCGTGGCCATGGAACACAGAAGCCAAGGTCGAAGGAGAGGCGCGGGGAAGGTCCGGGCGCGGCATCGGCGAGAGGGTGCAGCAGCTGCTGCTGCTGCCGGCCGCGAGGTCGAGGCGGTTTGGTGGCGACGAGGAGAATAAGCTTGTTGTGGACTTATCAAAAACATCTCAAAACTTGAGGTGAAATTATTACACAACCAAATGTCTGAATAACTGAGAAGAACAAAGAAATGCAAAACTCCACTTCATAAGAAAATGGAGAATTATTTGCACTTTGAGACACGAGAAGAAAAGATACTTGAACTCCTCCAACAAGAATCTTGATGAACTCTTAAAGAAAGAATTAAATCACGAAGAACCACCATGAAGAACTCAAGTGATAAAAGGATGATGATATAGAATGAAGGATGAAAGAATAAGTTCAAGCCTTGCGGCGATTTAGATGGAGGTTCCGATGAAAGGGACGAGGAAATTTGAACTCCGGAAAATAAAAGATGAAAACACTTCGCACCGCGAAATTATTAATCATGAACAAACTCCGAAGGAAGGGATTAATCACTTGGAGGAAATAAGAATAAGATTTATTGTATGCTTATCGTTCATCAAATTAAATTGATGACAAGCAATGGATTTGGCATGCAACTTATTCCCCTTGAAAAGTATTGAGCGGTATATGGCGCAACCTTGAGGAAGGTCTTCAATGAACCACCGTTTGGATTTGAAAGAACGAATGAATTAATATGATAACAAAGGAAAAGGAATCTGAAGGAACTACCGTAAGAATTCGAAAATGACTGATGAAAGAGAATGAATCACCGGGAAGAATTAGAGGAACAAATATGCTTGAGGGGATTTAGATGCAAAAGAACACAGAGATCACGAGCTGATTAAAGAACACTTGAACGAAGTGCCGGGATGATTGGAGAATGACAGCTGGAATGTGAGGACGAGGAATTCTTCTGGAATGATGGCCTTTAGTGAAAAGAAATGGAAAAAGAACTCCTAACATACTCCGGATGGGTGAGAAAAGAATATCTAACAAATGGAATAATTCGAGAGGATAACATGAAGCTAGAACCACGAATCTTCAAGAGAATGGGGAGGATTTGGAGAAACTCTTCTATGGTCTTCAAATGACGACGAGAAACACTACCAAAATTACTGAGATACTCCAGGAGAATAAAAAGAGGAAAGGTTGAATCAACAACGAAAAGAATTGGAAAGCGATCTTGGAGAAGGCAACTGACTGATGAAATTCATTCTTACGTCAAACTCCGAAAAGAATTAGGAATGGCTCCGGAATAATTAGAAGAGTCAGGTAAGATCCTGGAAAAAGACCTATGGGTTATGGCCCACTAAAAAGAAAACATCATTGAAAAAGGATTGTTGAACAGATAGATGAAGCACCGGAACAATTGAAATATTTGAACGAGGTGATAACCTTGAATTAATTTGAACACAGACGAATCTCCTGAGATGTCTTGAGCACTCCGGAAGGATAAACTGACGAGAGGTGAACGAACAGGGAAAACACTTGATCCAAGGAAAAGAATATGATCAACCCGAAAAACTTGAATTGAATCCACCAGAAAAAAAAGACGAATCAATGATGATCTTGACGAGAATTCACCGGTTGAAATGATTATGGAAAGACTGAAGTGGCTCCACACGAATGAAATTGATGCTCGAATAGAGAGTCAGACTCCGGGAAGAAAAAGGGGTGGGAGGGCGTAAAAACAAAGGCAACTTGAAAGGGAGAACCAACGAATAACTTGAAGAGAAAAGCAACGGTTGAAATAATTGAGGAAAGAATGCAAAAGGCTTCGCACGAGTAGGATGGATACTCGATTAGGAACTCCGGATCTGAGAAGAAAAAGGGGGGGCGGGTGGAAAAGAGAACAACTGAGGATTGATCTTGGCAAAGATGAAGAGGCTTGAGTCAACTTGAAGAGAAATGCACCGGATGAAAGAGCTGAGAACCAATGAACGAAAAACTAACCACGTGATCCTAAAGAAAGTTTGAAGGGGAAGAAGAGTAATTCAAAACACCTACAACAAGATTCCTGACCAGAGTGACGAAGGGGTTGAGGATTAAAAAGAATTCCTACTCTCCGATATAACTAGACTCCGAAAATAGTTTTCTTCTAGACTCGACAACGGCCGAACTACGAACAATCAAGGGGGCCCCTATGGTTGGTCGAGGCTTTGATACCAACTTGTAACACCAAATATGCGATCCCATCCTAAAGGAACTCGAAGGTCCCACCAAGGATAGAAGCGCATATTGGAGACGCTTTTGCAAGGTGGATATCATTACATCGTACCATTACATAATAGTTGGGGATACATACAAGAGGCATACAATGCCACACAAATACAACATAATCATACACAAGAACAACATTCGACTACAGATGAAACACAAATAGAAACTCAACGACATCCACCCTCCTGGCCCAGGCTGCCGACCAGGAACCTATCCCCTGAACAACGAAGTAGAAGAAGAACTCAACGCAAGCAAGCATCGCTCTCACATCATGATCATCGCATTACCTGTACCTGCAACTGTTGTTGTAGTAATCTGTGAGCCATGAGGACTCAGCAATCCCATTACCATGGGTATTAAGACTAGCAAAGCTTAATGGGTAAGGAATGTATAAGTGGTGAGGTTGCAGCAGTGACTAAGCATGGTATGGTGGCTAACTTACGAATACAAGAATGAGATGAGAAGCTATGCAAACGGTCGCAAAGTAGTAATGATCAAGAAGTGATCCTGAAACTACTTACATCCCAAGATAACCCAAACCGTGTTCACTTCCTGGACTCCGCCGAGAAGAGACCATCACGGGTACACATGCGGTTGATGCGTTTTAATTAAGTCAAGTGTCAAGTTATCTACAACCGGATATTAACAAATTCCTATCTGCCACATAACCGCAGGCATGACTCTCGAAAGTTTATACCCTGCAGGGGTGTCCCAACTTAGCCCATCACAAGCTCTCATGATCAGCGAAGGATATTCCTTCTCCCGAAAAGATCCGATCAGACTCGGAATCTCGGTTACAGGAGATTTCGACAATGGTAAAACAAGACCAGCAAGATCGCCCGGATGTGCCGACAAATCCCGATAGGAGCTGCACATATCTTGTTCTCAGGGCACACCGGATGAACACTACGTACAGCTAAAACCAACCCTCAAGTTTCCCCGAGGTGGCGCTGCAAGGGCTCTAATTCGGACCAACACTTAGAGAAGCACTGGCCCGGGGGGGGGGGGTAAATAAAGATGAACCTCGGGTTTATAACTCCCAAGGGAAAGTTAGTAGGTTGTTTGGCAAATGTAAAACCAAGGTTGGGCCTTGCTGGAGAAGTTTTATTCAAAGTGAATAGTCAAGGGGTTCCCATAAACCCGACCGCGTAAGGAACACAAAATCAAC
>NC_041387.1:154719042-154862733 GCF_002162155.2 Triticum dicoccoides | reverse complement strand
AGATCGCCCGGATGTGCCGACAAATCCCGATAGGAGCTGCACATATCTTGTTCTCAGGGCACACCGGATGAACACTACGTACAGCTAAAACCAACCCTCAAGTTTCCCCGAGGTGGCGCTGCAAGGGCTCTAATTCGGACCAACACTTAGAGAAGCACTGGCCCGGGGGGGGGGGTAAATAAAGATGAACCTCGGGTTTATAACTCCCAAGGGAAAGTTAGTAGGTTGTTTGGCAAATGTAAAACCAAGGTTGGGCCTTGCTGGAGAAGTTTTATTCAAAGTGAATAGTCAAGGGGTTCCCATAAACCCGACCGCGTAAGGAACACAAAATCAACGAACATAACACCGGTATCACGGAAACTAAGGCGGCAAGAGTGGAACAAAACACCAGGCATAAGGCCAAGCCTTCCACCCATTACCAAGTATATAGATGCATTAATTAAATAAGAGACATTGTGATATCCCAAAATAATCATGTTCCAACATGGAACAATCTTCAACTTCACCTGCAACTAACAATGCTATAAGAGGGGCTGAGCAAAAGCGGTAACATAGCCAAACAACGCTTTGCTACGAAGGGTGAAAAAGGTTAGAGGTTGTCATGGCAATTTGGGAGGCTTGATAAACAACTGATAGGTAGCGTAGCATAGCGATAGAACGAAGCAACTAGCATAGCAATGATAGTAGTGAGATCCAGGGTAACGGTCATCTTGCTTGAAATCCCGCTAGGAAGAAGATGAGTCCATGAACAAGACGAACAAGCAAAGACGAACCAAGCGTAGACAAACGAATCCTCACGATCGCAATGAAACAGGAACTATCAAAAAGAAGCACAACCAGAAAGAAGCAAACAACATGGGAAACACACAACACATAAATATGACATGATGCTCGACTAGGCATGATGCATGACAAGGCTACATGATGCTACTCATGGCAAGAGATGATGCATACAAGAACAACACATCAAAGGAAGGTTGAATGAGGCCGGAAACAACATATAACCAATCCGGTAAGTCCTCATATGAAAATTTTGAAGTTGGTCAAGATCTGAATAAATCTTATGTTCAAGTTGTTAAACATCAAGTTAACATGCACCAGGATGATCTATATGAAATTCTAGTCAAGTTACATATAAAGTTCATTTAATTTGGAGCTATGGCTTAGAAGATATGAGCAAAACAAGTTAAACATGGCATTGATGAAAAATGCATTCAAACATCAAGCAACGCTCTCAAAACTAGGATTCAACATGAGATTATGAAACTAGATGCAATTCTAAGCAAGTTTCATATAGAGCATGCTCAAAACGGAGCAACGGTGCAACACATACACTCCAAACAATATATAACAATCTGCCCAAATCAGCAAGCAGGCACTTTGCAATCATCAAAACATCAAGCTACAAGAATCATATGAGCATAACCTTGACATGAAATTCATGTACAGATAACATACTTTAGATATCATTCAGGTTCAGGTTCATACGCATCAAGATTAATCTAAGATGATCAATACAAAATGCAACTTTATAACACATGAGCATATACGTGAGCAGAGTTAATATGATGGCCACTTGAGAGAAAGAAAGAGAAAAGCTACAGCATGCGAACATAGCAACCAAGGGCATGGCATCAAATTAAAAATAACAAAGAGGAAATATCATCATGCCATCGCATATATATGGCTCATGGATTAGTAGGAACCAACAAGACAAGATTGAATGTTGAAACAGTTACAGCAAGTGTAAAACAGCAATGTTATGAAAGCATGTTTGCAAGCATGGAACAGATGCATATGATATCCAAAATTAACAAACAAGGCATGTCAACAAAGTAATCATATCATACTTCAAATCATGTTATTGGAGCATCTCTAAAAGAGGCATGGATTAATTAATATCAAGCTCACAACATAGCATAATGAAGTTAACAGAAATCTGGAACATTATATAAGTACGCTCATGGCAATCAAGACATAATCTACATGACATATATAGGGCATCAAAAGGCATGTCATGATAGATAATAACATGGACAACAAAACATAACAATCGAGCATCTCCAGAATATGCATCAATTAATTGGTAGCATCAAGCAAACATGGCATCATGATATGATAGATTCAGAAATGACAGAACATTAACAGCAAGTAGCCCATTTCATGAGCTTGATGCACTCACTACATAGCATATCAAAATACATGGATTGCACCACAATAAATATTGAATGTTTTTTATCCTAAAACATGTAGATATGATTCTCAAAACAAAATCACACAAAAAGATATAAAAATGAAAAATAGGCAACTTACAGCAGTTTTGAGCAGTTAACAACAACATGCACTTTTGCAACAAGGATTAATATGTCAAGATGCACCCTAACATGAGTGCAAATCACACCAACATGTAGATCATGAAGAGCAGAACATGTGCATATCAAGATCATCACCATAGGATCAACAGGTACAAAGTTACACCACTCACAAGATGCATACATGATGTCAACAGGCAGCAATTTCCAGCAGTTTATATCACTTGGCAGTTTTGCAATGAAGATTAAGGCATCAATATGAACATTAACATGCATGCAAACTACTTGATCATGAAGAGCATTCTGAGATGAACATTTTGACATATCATGCACACAAAACGGAGTGAGCGGGTTTCATTAAATCGTGCACTGGGCGAGGAATAAGAGAGGGGTGCTCACTTTGGGCCCGTGGGCCGGCTGGGGCGGTCTAGGGGAAAACCAGGCGCGGTCCGAGGTGTTTTAGGGTGGTCGAATTTGGACCAGTCCGATCGGGCCGGACAACGGGTCAACGCGGGCGGCAGGCGGTAGTAGTGTGGCGACGCCAGGATGACGACGAGCTCCATAGGGCGGTAGGCGACGAGGGAGCTTAATATAGGCGGCTGATCCGGGCGATCCCCGGCCATATCCGGGCGGGGTGGGGTCGATCCGACCAGCGGCAAGGTCTAGCAGCCACGGGCGGTGCTCGGCGACACGGGAAGCTGGGAATGCGGCGGCCTCCGGCAAGCAGGCAACGAAGCACGGCAAGACGAGGACGGCGGAGGCGCTCTGCAGCAGAGGATGGCGAGGCGGAGCCGGTGCGGGAGGTGGAGCCGGAGGAGGTGCAGGGTGGTGGCGAGAGGAGCATCAGGGTGCGGTAGTGCTCGGGTGAGCTCGGACAGGGAGCGGGCGGCGCTCGGGGGAGCGAGGCTGACGGGCGGCGGCGGACGGGCCCCATGGTCCCGCGATGGGCTCGGCGGGCCTCGTCGTTGCGCGTGGTGGTTGGAGATGACAGAGGACACGTGGCGGCTCGGGATTGGCTGAGGGCGGTGGCGGACATGTCCGGCCATGGGGGAAGATTTGTCCAGCGACGCGAGGAGGAAGATGGCTAGGGTTGCACCACGCAAAATGGAGGGAAAGGTGTTTATATAGTTAGAGGGAGCTAGGAGAGTCCAAATGAGGTGTGGTTTTCGCGCACACAATTGTGATCCAACGACGGAGAGCATGGAGGGGGTTTATATGGTCTAGCGGGCTGTGTGAAGGGGGCGCTGGGCTGCAAAGAGAAGGGGTCCGACAGTTAACGCGGTTAACCATTGGGGTATCAAACAACCTCCAAACAGAACTAAATTTGATAGGCGGTCTACCGGTGATATACCAAGGCCACTCGTCAACTCTCGGCCCATTCCGAGAATGTTTTTCTGCGGCTCACAAAACAAGGACTGAGAGGTGCGGCGGGCACGTGCGAGTGTATTTGTGCTTAGAACGGACAACGGAGAGAACCGGGGGAACCCGAACGGATGCAAGTTTCTAAAAACATGCAGATGAAATGCAGATGATGACATGGCAAAATGCAACACGCAAGCAAATGACATGGCAACAACGAGGAATGAATGGAAGACACCTGGCGCATCGGTCTCGGGGCGTTACAACATAGTCCAACCCGGCGCGCGCCACTTAGTCGCTGACGTCTATTATGCTTCGGCTGATGAATACGACGCAGAATGCCCATAGTACGCCCACGGGATGGTTAGTGCTATCAGGCTAGAGGCCGCTCCGATCAAATATGCAAACCATTAGTGTGTTGGTAGTGTGGTCAAGAACAGAGACTCACGAAAGATATGACCCAGTCGCCCCGTCTCGAGGACTTGCGGCAAGGCCTAAGAATGCCCGACCATGCCTCGTATTCAACTCTCGGGTACCCTCCAAGTCAACCCGTCTCCACACACTCGCATCACATGCTCGTGCGGGTACCCCTCAGGGCCGACCCGTCTTTCTCCACTATAATCAGTAATAATAATAATGTAAAGGCAATCCATGTGGCTACCACATCATGTTAGTGGAAGCGGGAAATTATCCGGTATTGTTCTCCCAACTATGAGTGATTATCGGACATATGAAATGGAGGGGAAAGTTCCATGTTCATCATGCTAGAGGCATGTGATAGGTATGAGGAGGGCATATTCAGATTGGTCTCGTAGTTCTGAGCAACTTACATATATAAAAAGTTTTTCCATCTGGCCTACGGTTAATTTTCTATGATTTTGCAATGTTTTAAACAATTATTTGGAATTTCCTGAAAATTGGCCAAGTCTTAGAATCGCTCAGTTTTAACACCATTCGTTGTTTTTTTAAGGCAATAAATGTCGTTCTGTTCATCCTATGGCTTAGTGCCCTTTACCAATTTTTATGATCTTTTTGTGATCTACATGACAGTATCATTGACATCCATGTTAGAGTTAAGTTGCTTGATCGAAACTGCATTTGAAAAGTGACACTTGAAGTTAATTCCAGAAACTGTTAAAAGATACGACCATAGGATTTCGTGATTTTCATAGGATTTAATCCTTACATCTTTTGAATTTGGTCCAGTGGGATGTTTTGAACCTTGTCAAGTGTACTACACGCCCATATAATTTTTATCTATGTTCGAGCTTGTTTTGCTGCTGTTTAAGTGCTTTCTAGAGGTCTAGTCAGTGTAAAAGAAGTAAAGCTAGCTACTGCTACAGTAATTGAATGTTACTGTAGCAGTAGACAGCGGCGGTACTAGCAGTAGAAATCAGCAGCAGAGCAGCAGCGAGGCAGAGGATAAGCAGCAGTGCAGTGGTGCGGTGAGGCTGGTGGTGGGCGTGGGCGGGCTCAATGCACACACACTGGACGCACACACACACCACACACACACACGCTCACGGGCGCCGACGGTCATGCCACTGGCCAGGCGGTGCAACGTGCAAGCGGCAAAGGCGACGCGTAGCTGAAGGGCCTGCGGTGGCCAGCGCAGGGGCTGTACCAGCGCGCGTCCAACGCGGACGATGAAGCCATGGCCAGAGATTGGCTGGTGGCAGCGGGTTCGGTGAGTGCGGACCGCGAGGAGCTGGAGGAGGGGCGCGGCAGGGTGCGCGGACGTCGTGGGATGGTGGAGACGAGCGCGATGCAGAAGCAGCATCACGCCCACGAGAGGGGGGCAAGGCGCGGGCGGGACGCGGGGACCAAGACGCGGGGCGCGCGAGCTCGCGCACAACCATGGTCGCGGACGTGACGAGCGCGGGGCCTAGGCACAACCACGGCGAATGGCGACTAGCTGCATGGCGGAGCCGAGCTCCGGTGAGGTTGGTAGCGACGGTTACGGGGACAAAACCGCGCGTGAGAAAGAGGGGAAAAGGCAGGGGCTTACATCCCTGCATGTGTGCAAAGATGTGCTCCGAGAAGGCTCATGGCGGCGGTTCCCGGTGACGGCCACGATGGAGTAGAGGAGGAAGAAGGAGTCGAGGCGGGCGCTCCGGTGGCCTCCAGCGTGGTCCAGACTCACCAGACGAAGAGGATGATGGTGGTGGAGCTCCAGGACAAACCGACAAGGCCGGAGGGGCCCGGTGTCCGCGGGATTGACCAGCACGGCGAAGGGAGCGTATTGGAGAGAGAGCGAGGAGAGGCACGCACGCACGAGGGAGAAGGGGGGAGTTGCGGAGGCACTAGGGTTTGCAGGGGGGTCTGGCTTGGCCTTATCCAGTAGGGGAGCCATGGGATGGCCGGCACGCGTCCATCCATGGCCATGGCGGCCTGATGCAAGCCATGGTCTCCTGTGAACAGGAAGGAAGGAGAAGGCACGGCTGGGCCGGGCCGATTGTGCACTGTGCACATAGAGCCCAGTCCAACAAGTAAGTTTGTCCATTTTCCTTTCTATTTTTTTGTTAAACATTTTGTCTCAGCTTTCTACTTAGTTCACATAGCAAATGAATTTTGCTTGGACTCAAAATTTGCAACTAATTACTATGCAATATTCTGGAGGGTCCCACAATGTTTGGGGACAATTGGAGTTGTATAAGTATTCTTTTTTATTTTGAAAAGGCTATTTTTATTTACTGTTGGACCACTTTATAATTTCCTAGTGGTTAATTGGTGAGTCAAATGATGTTGATTTCAACATGAGAAATGACTAGGAGACTTTGTAGAATAATGCAAACATTTTTGTTTTACTACTCGAAGAAATAATTTATTCGACTTATTTTACATTTTAAAAAGGCTTTGATTTTTGGACTAGTGGCAAGTATCATAGTAATCACGATGGCATGGCCACCATTAGAGGAATATTACTGTAGCATGATTTTTGGGGTGTTACAAGTATGTACCAATAGCTATCACTACTGGAATCTGGCACTTTGCCATATGCCATGGCAGATGGCAAAGGCATAATTGGGGTGTTTGATCTCTCTTTCTCTCATCTTCTTTATATGGCACGATCATGATGTACTGCGAGCTTTTCTATTATAGTTGGATCTTATGATGCTTCTCCCCCTCTACCTTCTTGTTATGGATTGAGTTTTCCCTTTGAAGTTATCTTACTGGATTGAGTCTTTAAGGATTTGAGAACACTTGATGTATGTCTTGCATGTGCTTATTTGTGGTGACAATGGGATATTCACGTGATCCACTTGATGTATGTTTTAGTGATCAACTTGCAGGTTTAGTGACCTTGTGAACTTATGCATAGGGGTTGGCACACGTTTTTGTCTTGACTCTCCGGTAGAAACTTTGGGGCACTCTTTGAAGTTCTTTGTGTTGGTTTGAATACATAAATCTGATATTGCCTGATGCATATTGTATAATCATACTCGCGGATACTTGAGGTGACATTGGAGTATCTAGGAGACATTAGGGTTTTGGTTGATGTGTATCATAAGGTGTTATTTTAGTATGAACTCTAGGTCTGTTTGTGACACTTATAGGAATGGCCCAATAGATCGGTCAAAAATAATAACTTTGAGGTGGTTTCGTACCCTACAATAATCTCTTCGTTTGTTTTCTGCTATTAGTGACTTTGGAGTGAATCTTTGTTGCATGTTGAGGGATTGTTATGATCCAATTATGTTATCATTGTTGAGAGAACTTGCACTAGTGAAAGTATGAACCCTAGGCCTTGTTTCGAAGCATTGCAATACCGTTTTTGCTTACTTTTATCACTTGCTATCTTGTTGTTTTTATATTTTCAGATTCCAAAAACCTATATCTACCATCCATATTGCACTTGTATCACCATCTCTTAGGCGAACTAGTGCACCTATACATTTACCATTGTATTGGGTGTGTTCGGGACACAAGAGACTATTTGTTATTTGGTTGCAGGGTTGTTTGAGAGAGACCATCTTCATCCTATGCATTCAACGGATTGATAAACCTTAGGTCATCCACTTGAGGGAAATTTTCTATTGTACTACAAAACTCTGCAATTGGAGGCCCAACAATGTCTACAAGAAGAAGGTTGCGTAGTAGACATCAAGCTCTTTTTTGGCGCCGTTGCCGGGGAGGTGAGTTCTTGAAGGTATATATTTAGATCTTTCAATTGAATCTTTTAGTTTCTTGTTTTATCACTAGTTTAGTTCATAAAAGGAAACTACAAAAAAATGGAATTGAGGTTTCCTCATATGCTTGATCTTTTTAATGTCTTTCGTGAAAATAAGGATTCCGATAATTGCGCCAAAGTGTTAGAAGAAGAATGCAATAAAATATTTGGCATAGAATCTTTGAATGATGAGCATGATTGCAATGTTGTTAGCATGAATTCTTTGAATATCCATAGTACTAATGATGATTGCACTAGTCATGATAAAAATGTCTCTTATAAGCATGTCAACTTTTGTGGAGTGCATAGAGTTTGCAAGTACACACCAAATAGGGAAGATAGATTTTGCAAGAGGAAACTAAATGGTTGCGAGAGAGGCTAGATGTTTGTGTTGAAAATTTAAATTTTCTTTGCCATCCTTGTGAACTTTGCAATGAACGTGGTAATTTAAATCTCCAATTCAAATTGTTTCTTGATCGAATCATGTCCAAAAATTGTGATGACTTGGTTTCCCTTGCGCATCATAATGAACTTAGTTTGCTTTTGGTTTATGAAGAAATGAAACGTATGACTAAGGATATTCCAAAAATTTTCCTTGAGAGAGTTCTTGATTTTGATCTAGAGGAAGTTTATATGTGTCGTGCAGTGAATTGCATTGAAAATCCTTAAATTTCCAATTACATAAAGACAAAAAAACAAATAGAAGATGAAGAGAATACTAATGAAAGGGAAGAGGTTTCCCAATATCCTCCTATTTTTTCTTATGATGAATCAGGTAACGAGGAGGAGTTTTCTGTTCAACCAATCTCATTAATAAGGAGCTCCAAAAAGAGTATTAAACCCATCCATGATTTGAAGAAGAAAAATGAAAAGATGGAGAAGCAAAGGTAAAAAGGTATCCCTCTGAAATGATGTTGCTCCTATTATTGTTATGCCTATTACTCATTGTGATGATTATGATTGGGAAAGTAATGATACTTGTTATAATCTTGAGAATATTTTTGGCATCAACTTAGAAAATTGTGATGATAATAATTGCTATACTATTGGTGCTATCCATACTATTAATGATGAGAGTGATTATGCTTATGATATGCAAAGGCCCAAGCTTGGGGATGCCATGTCTGATGAGAATGACATGTTTGAGAATTTATTTGCTGCAATTAATGTTTATCCCAAGCTTGGGGATGCTATGTTTAATGAAGATGATATTTTTAGTCTTCCAAATTTTGATATGCAAATTTATTATGATGATAGCATGCCTCCTATTTATGATGATTATATTGATGAAAGTGGGTTTGGAAGAGTGTCAACTTTAGGAAGTAATGATCCCATTATTTTGAGGATGTTGAATCTTATTGTGATAATTATGAAAGTGGATTTGGAGAGGTCATGACTTTATTTAGTAATGATTCCACTATTTTGGAAGATGTTTCAATTGATTTTGATGAGAACAAAGTTGCTACTTATGATGATTATTGTGATGACACTTATGTTATAAAAATTAGTGATGATTATATTGATAAAACTTTTCATGATTATGAATACCCTTTTTCTGAACATTATTCTTTCAATGTGGAAACAATTTATAGTATTCGAGTTTCTTATGATACTCTCACTATTCTGAATGAGAAGAGTTTTGCTTATGTGGAGAGTAATAAAAATTCTATGCTTATGCATCATGAAAAGAGTGCTTTATATGATAGTTATATTGTTGAATTCATTCATGATTCTACTGAAAATTATTATGAGGGAGGAATATATGCTTGTAGGAGTTGCAGTAATATCAAGCTTCCTCTCTATATGTTGAAAATCTTGAAGTTTTGCTTGTTTTACCTTCCTATGCTAATTGATTATTATTCCCATAAGTTGTTTGCACACAAATCCCCTATGCAGAGGAAGTGGGTTAGACTTAAATCTGCTAGTCATATGCTTCATGATGCTCCCGTTATGTTTCAATTCTTATCTTTTATGTGAGCATCATTGACATCATCATGCCTAGCTAAAAAGGCATTAAAGAAAAGCGCTTGTTGGGAGACAATCCAATATTTAACCCTACTGTTTTTGTGTGTTCACGTGATTAAGCTACTGTAGTAATCATGTTTTATAGCTTTTGTTTCAATGAAGTGCCAAGTAAAGCCTTTGGGATAGTGTGGATGATAGTTGACTTTATTCTGTGCAAAAACTCAAACTTTTACGCTCAGTCTAGGAAATTTGAAAATTCACTGTAACGTCCTTTTGATCTGAATTTTTTTACACAAGATTGGTATACAAATTGCCTAGATTGTCCTAATTTTTCAGATGTTTTGGAGTTACAGAAGTATGGAAAGTTTCAGATTAATACAGACTGCCCGGTTTTTTACAGATTCTGTTTTCTATGTGTTGTTTGCTTATTTTGATGAATCAATGAGTTGTATCGGAGGGTACGAACCATGTAGAAGTTGGAATACAGTAGATATAACACTAATATGAATTTAGAATGAGTTCACAACAATACCTAAGTTGTGAGGTATTTTCTTATACTAACGGAACTGACGAGTTTTCTGTTGAGTTTTGTGTTGTGAAGTTTTCAAGTTTTGGGTAAAGATTCGATGCACTATGGAATAAGGAGTGGCAAGAGCCTAAGCTTGGGGATGACCAAGGCACGCCAAGGTAATATTCAAGGACAACCAAGAGCCTAAGATTGGGGATGCCCCGGATGGCATCCCCTCTTTCATCTTCGTTCATCGATGACCTTACTTGGAGCTATATTTTTCTTCACCACATGATATGAGTTTTGCCTGGAGTGTCATTTTGTTTTGTTTATATTTGCTTGATTCTATTGAGAAACATGTTTTATATCTTTTAGTTCAATAAAAAAGTCAAGTATAGCCTTTACCATGCTTATTTTACAAGTCTATAGGTTGTTGTTTTGAAAACAGAAAGTTTGATGTTATGTTTTGAATATTGGTGAATAGTAAGGACATGATAATCTTGAAATTTTTACACAATGAGTAACAACAAATTTTCTACAATATGGTAATTTTTTAGAATTTTTGGAGTTAGGGAAATATGATTCCTCTTGCATTCTTTACAGACTGTCCTGTTTAGAAAGATTGTTGTTATGTTTGCATTGTTTCCATATGTTCGCTTGTTTAATGATTCTATTTGAGTATAGAAGTGTTAAATATGCAGAGGAAGTTAATAGGCAATATGAAATAGTAATTTTAGTGATTTTCTACAGTAGAGAATGATAAGGTTATTGCATTGATTTATACTAACTTATCTCACGAGTTCTTGTTGAGTTTTGTGTGGATGAAGTTTTTAAGACTTAGGGAAAACATGATATAAAAGGAATTAAGGAGACACAAAAGCTCAATCTTGGGGATTCCCAAGGCATCCCTAATTAACATTTCAAGAAGCCTCAAGCATCTAAGTTGGGGGGTGCCCCGGTTGGCATCCAACCTTTCTTCTTCAACAACTATCGGCCAGTTTTGGTTGAGCCTAAGTTTTTGCTTCTTCCCATGATATGTTCTATCCTTGCAAAGTCATTTTATTTTGTTTTGTTTGCTATTTGCATAAAGTACTTAAGATCTAAATTTTATTTATGAGAGAGAGTCTTCACATAGTTACATAATCATTCGACTACTCATTGATCTTCACTTATATTTTTTTGGAGTAGTTTGTCAATTACTCACCACTTATATCCTATGACTAATGGCTGAATAAATTGAATATCATAAATCTGAAATTATATATGCTTGATATGTTTATACCATGGGGAGTAATGACTTCGCATATAAGAAGTAAAGGTGGTAAATTTATTGAAAGTTAGCAAACATAGTATTTGTCACTTGAACAATTCATGAAAGAATATGGAAGGAAGAGAGATTTCACATATAAATATACTATCTTGGACATCTTCTATGATTGTGAGCCCCATTAATTATTTTCAAACCTGAGCAAATTAGTTGAAGTTGTACAAGGAAGACAACATAATGAGTTATGCTTGGGTAAATTTGTATAGTAGTTATACCGTTAAGGATCCTCCAACATGTGGTGCTTGCTATTTAGAATCCTTTGCTAGCCAAAATCTCTGTACTAAGAGGGAATACTTCTTGGGCATCCAAAATCCTTGAACCAAGTTTCTTCCATGAGTGTCCCCCATATCTACCTATATGCGGTATTTACCTACCGTTCCAAGTAAATTTGCATGTGCCAAACTCTAGACCTTCAAATAATAATCTGTTTTGTATGCCCAAATCGCTCATGTAGCGACTAGGGGATGTCAGTATCTTCCATGCTAGGTGGGTTATTCTCACGATGAGTGGACTCTGCTCATCATTCACAAAAATGGCTGGTAATTGGGATTCCTAGTCCTATGATCAAAAGATCAAAAACGAAACCACAAGTAATTAAACAAAACTCCCCCAAGATTGTTGATAGTCGGATGGTACCCATTGTTTCGGACCAGCCATGGAATGTGCTTGTTGATGGTGGGGGAGTAAAAACTTTACCAATCTGTTTGGGAACCGCCTATAATGTATCTAGTATGGAAGATATTGGGAACTCTTAGTTTTTATGTTGACAATGAAATCATACCTCTCAAAATTATTTTATCTCTATTTTAAAAGCTTCGAGCTCTGGCACCTCTGCAAATCCCTGCTTCCCTCTGTGAAGGTCCTATCTTTTACTTTTATGCAAGAGTTAGTAGTTACCATTCTCATTCCAACCTACTCTTTAGTTGGGAAGCATCATGTGGTGGGGAAAGATCTAAGCATATATGTCCATTCAAATATATTTGATCATGAATTATTATTGTTGACAATTATCTATATGATAAGTAAGTTGGGAGGTGAAACAATAAGCCCCTATCTTTCTCTGTGTTTGATGGATGCTATTTGTTCTAAGAATATACTTTGAGTGGTAGTAATCATGTAAGACTATATGATAGTTAAGTATGTGGGATTTGCTAAATCAAAGCTCTTACATAGACCCTTCCTGAAAGTAAGATGAATTGCAATTGTTTGATGACTGAGAATATAGTTTGTTAGTTTTCAAGAAAGTTTATGGTCTATGCTTTAACATGTGAATAGCTTGTTACTTGATCATGAGACGCTTTATGATATGAGATACTATTTATGATACATAATGATGCTAGAGAAAGTGATTGAAATTATCGTTGATCAAACTTGTGCACTTGCTAGCATTCCACATCAAATTTTTTGTTTTTATCATTTACCTACTCGAGGACGAGCAAAAATTAAGCTTGGGGATGCTTGATACGTCTCCAACATATCTATAATTTTTGTTTGTTCCATGCTATTATATTATCTATCTTAGATGTTTTATATGCATTTATATGCTATTTTATATGATTTTTGGGACTAACCTATTAACCTAGAGCTGAGTGCTACTTTCTGTTTTTCCTTGTTTTTGAGTTTCGCAGAAAAGGAATATCAAACGGAGTCCAATTGACCTGAAAATTTACGGAGATTATTTTAGGACCAACAGAAGACCACGGAGCATCGGAGGTGGACCAGAAGAGTCCCGTTGCTACCATGAGGGTGGAGGGCGCGCCCTACCGCCTGGGCGTGCCCCCTACCTCGTGGCTGCCTCGTGGACCCCCTTGACTTGTTCCCGACGCCAACACCTCTTATATATCCCCAAACTTCCAGAACAGAACCCAGATCAGGAGTTCCACCGCCTCAAGCCTCTGTAGCCACCACTAACCAATCGGGACCCTGTCCCGGCACCCTGTCGGAGGGGGGAGTCATCACAGGTGGCCATCTTCATCATCCCGGCACTTTCCGTGACGACGAGGGAGTAGTTCACCCTCAGGGATGAGGGTATGTACCAATAGCTATGTGTCTGATCTCTCTCTCTCGTGTTCTTGAAAATGCACGATCTTATTGTACCGCGAGCTTTGCTATTATAGTTGGATCTTATGATGCTTCTCCGCCTCTACCTTCTTGTAATGGATTGAGTTTTCCCTTTGAAGGTATCTTATTGGATTGATTCTTCAAGGATTTGAGAACACTTGATGAATGTCTTGCATATGCTTATCTGTGTTGACAATGGAATAGTCACGGCATCCACTTGATGTATGTTTTGGTGATCAACTTGCGGGTTCAGTGACCTTATGAACTTATGCATAGGGGTTGGCACACGTTTTCATCTTGACTCTCCGGTAGAAACTTTGGGGCACTCTTTGAAGTTCTTTGTGTTGGTTTGAATAGTTGAATCTGACATTGCGTGATACATATTGTATAATCATACCCATGGATACTTGAGGTGACATTTAAGTATCTAGGTGACATTAGGATTTTAGTTGATGTGTGTCTTAAGGTATTATTTTAGTACGAACTCTAGGGCTGTTTTTGACACTTATAGAAATAGCCCAACAGATCGATCAGAAAGTATAACTTTGAGGTGGTTTCCTACCCTACAATAATCTCTTCGTTTGTTCTCTGCTATTAGTGACTTTGGAGTGACTCTTTGTTTCACTTTGTGGGATTTTTATATGATCCAATTATTTTATCATTGTTGAGAGAACTTGCACTAGTGAAAGTATGAACCCTAGGCCTTGTTTCGAATCATTGCAATACCGTTTTCGCTCACTTTTATCATTAGCTACCTTGTTGTTTTAATATTTTTAGATTACAGAAACCTATATCTACCATCCATATTGCACTTGTATCACCATCTCTTCGCCGAACTAGTGCACCTATACAATTTACAATTGTATTGGCTGTGTTGGGGACACAAGATACTCTTTGTTATTTGGTTGCAGGGTTGTTTGAGAGACCATCTTCATCCTACACCTCCCACGGATTGATAAACCTTAGGTCATCCACTTGAGGGAAATTTGGTACTGTCCTACAAAACTCTGCACTTGGAGGCCCAACAACATCTACAAGAAGAAGGTTGCGTGGTAAACATCAAGCTGCAGTACTGTTACTATCATTCTAACTCTCAAAGGCGACACATAAGACCAAACATGAAGAGTTGAAATCGTCCATGACAATCGACATGAAGACCAACACGAAGAGTTGAAAGCCTCCATGACAAGCGACCGAGTAAACATGTACATTGCAAATGTCCCTGCTCCTCTTCACTACAAAGAACATACTGTACAACTATTATACTCCCTTTGTTCCTAAATACAAGTCTTTGTAGAGATTCCACTATGGATCACATACATATGTATATAGATACATTTTAGAGTGTAGATTCACTCATTTTGCTCCATGTGTAGTCCATGGAGGAATATCTACAGAGAAATATATTTAGGTATGGAGAGAGTACTTACAAAAGAAGAACATAAGAGGGGCATGCTAAAGAAGAGCAAGAAAATTTTGGATAATAAAATGTTGGTTGGCCACACATGATGAACCAGAGCGCATAAAGAACACAACTCCCTGCTGTCACTCGATATGGGGCGCATGTGCTTTTAGAAAGTAAAGTAGGAACATTAGCTGACCAATTAAACATTATCTGTTTCCTACATGTAAGCATCATATCAGATTCGTATTTGAGAAACTAAGTTTGGAATTATGAGTGGCATGTTGTTTAGCTTGATGGGTTGAGGAGCACTTCTTGCACGTACATCTCGAAGCACCTATGATGATGGTACTGAATATATGGGAATGTCTACATGCAAGTCGCCTAACTTTTATCTTTTGAGTCAGTAGACCATTTTAGGTGGTTGGATGAAGATCCTATGTCTCCTAACCCTTCTTCTTCCTCGCCTATTATTCTTCCCCTAAAGACCACCGCATGAGCCGCCGGCCGAACCACCGACCCCCGTCCTCCCCTGAACCGCCCACCACCTACAGTCTTCCGTCGCCCCCGGCCATCCCTCTGGCTAACCCAACCCCCCACCCTTGTCATGTTTTCCCTCCGGCAAGGCCCCACCATAGCCCGATGACAGCCCCCCATAACCACTGTCCCCACCCTAAACCTGAAGATAGATAATGGGGAGACCCTCCGGCAAGCCCCTTCCCTCTGGCGAACTCCAAAAAATGGACTGACCCGAATTTGAAATTCAGTCGACTATCATTTAAGCTAATGGGGAATATAAAAGGGGAAAACCATAAGCATTGCGAGTATAGTGGTGAGTGTGCCATGGCAGATCTGAAGGTGCAAACCGGACAAAGGCAACTTCGCAACCAATGTTTGGTTTCAACTGACAAGTAAGATTCTAAGTTATGGACAAGAAATCACAGTAAAGCAGTGGTGACCTATTTTCTTGCTGAGTTAAATAACTTCAGCAGATACGAAAGAGTACCGCCTCTGGTGTGGCACCGTGTAAGCATTTACTGAGGCATTGAGCGTGTTGCGGTAGCAATGGCTATAGGCGATGTGGAAGCAGATCTAGGAGGGATGACGGTGGTGGCGAGGGAAATATCATGGCGCGATGGACGAGACGGTCGTACGAGCGGCCTTGGCAAGGTGGATGACAACACAGATGAAGCAAGTGGCGATGCAAGGATCCTGGTCCGAAGCTGTGGATGAGAGAGGTCAATCTCTTGTAATGGAAAACGACGTCGGGGTATCAGCTTTGGCATGGTGGAGGAGGACGGTGGTGGATGGGGTGGCGGACGGAGGAGACTGCGGTGGAGAGGGTGTTTTGGCGCCCACGGAGTACAAATGGGGAAATGGAGGGAGAGAGGTAGGGTAACCATGTCTTCAGGGTGCGCTTGTCTCAAATGCGAGGAAATGTACAAACTTGGCCCCCGTTTAAAATTTCCCACATCACAACAATATTAGTCGGTTGGGGATAGGACGGTAATCTCGCATACACCAACTATTTGCCGATGGAGATTTCGGCCGTGTAGAATTTGTTTTGGCTCCCACCGTGTATGAAACGGGGAGGGAGGTGAGAGGCGATTTTGGCCGAGGAGAAACTGTGTTTTGGCCCCCAGCGTTTACACTACCAAAAAAAGAAACATCCGTGACATTTTTGGCTGAATGAATTTTTTTTCTATCATACTTATGACACTTTTACGACAATAATTTTGACAAAACCTTGTATCATCATAGATGTGGTGGGCTCCTACTGCTATGACAAAAAATCAAGACAAAAAACGGGCTTTTCGTCTTCGGCAGGCTGGAGATGCAGCTACATGGCATTCTTTGGGCCGTCGATGACAGAAAAAACCATGGTAGAAGCGAGGGCGAGGAACATATCGGGGAGTTCCCGATTACGGTGGGTGGTTGGGGGCCGAGCGATGCGCATTTGTCTTGTACCGTACGCGCGTGGGTGCGAGGCGTTGGGCTCTAACTGAACCTGAGCGAGGCGTCACCTAACTGAACCCGAGCGATTGCACCGCAGGCTACGCGGTACTGAACCTGAGCGATCGAGTGATTCCTTCGCTACTGCTGCTAACTGAAGTCGGTCGATGCTGCCTCTGGATGGACAGTGAGCGTTGCTGGGGGGTTTGGATGAACAGTGAGCGTTGCTGGGGGGGTGGATGAACAGCTCCTAGTAAGGGTGGATGAACATGACCCCGTGGTGTTGCCTCTAGATGAACAGGACCCCGATCGATCGAGCCGATTGGAGCTGGATGAACAGGACCCCCATGGAGGGCTAGATGAACAGGATGACCCCGTGGAGGGTTGGTTGAATAGTAGCCGGTGGAGGGCTGGATGAACAGTAGCCCGTGGAGAGGTGGTTGAACAGGAGCCTGTTGAGAGGGCTGGTTGAACAGTAGCCGATGGAGTAGCGCGCGGTGGAGGCTGGATGAACATGAGCCCGTGGATGAACCGTCTCAGGTGGAGGCTGGAGGAGGTCGACGGTGGATGAACAGTAGCCCGTGGAGGCTGGAGGAGGTCGACGGTGGAGATGAACAGTATCCCGTGGAGTCCCGTTTTGCGGTACGCCACACCCCTCCCGATGAACAGGACCCCCGTTTCGACCATAGCGCTCCAATACAAGTCTGTTTCCTCCATTTTGCGGTACGCCACACCCCTCCCGATCAACAAGACCCCGTTTCGACCATAGGAGGTCCAACATAAGTCCGTTTCCTACGTTTTGCGGTATGCCAGACCCCTCCCGATGAACAGGATCCCGTTTTGACCGTGGTCGGTCGAACACAAGGCCGTTTCCTCCGTTGTGCGGTACGCCAGGCCTCGTTTCCATCGGTTGTTCCATCCAAGCCCTCCGGATGAAGACGCGGACGCATTTTGTTCCGACCCAGCCGGTTGGCTCCCAATGAACATGACGACGATGTTGATTCTCCGTCCTGACCTAGCCATGTACACGAGCCCTGGCCATACGTATGCGCGAGTAGGCGTTTGAGACCCCGCCGTATTTTCTTTCTTGCACACTGACCGCTGTACGTAGGTGTACATGCTATGTGCGCGCCTGTACTATGACACGTGCACGCCTCTACATCGACCAGTATGTACGTACACATTCGCGACTAGAATGACAGCGCTACCTACGCTTCCACCATGTCGGCATTCTGGGAACGGCGATGCCCAGACTTGCCTGCCTGCGGCGTGGCTCTAGGGGCGGCCCAGCATGGCCCATCTTCATCAACACGAGTTCAAGACCCTCGCGAAGGGCCAAGCCTCACGGGGCGGACGACAGGAGGCTTCCTCAGGCACAGCCTAGTCAGGTTGGCTCACGAGGAGGCGGAGAGATCAAGGCGGGGTACCTCACGAGGTGCCCATGACGCAAGCCATGACGACCAAGGGCGTCGGGCGGGCGCCAGCCCGCGTAGTGTCCTTCTTTCCTCTTTGGTGCAAAGGGGGCTAGTGCAGGCGAGAGCATCAAGCAAAGGCATCCATTTCAGTGCAACAAGACCAAGACCAGTAGAACGACAGGATGGTAGTCATCGTGGAGCCAAAGCCGGCTTCACCACCAGAGCCTTTGGCAGGCGAGGACCAACTTTAGTCAGGATAAGTGTACTAGATGTTCCCCTTCAAAATGGCCAATTGTTGGCGCCCTTCCCACTCAATATTTGGGAAGAGGCCCAGGGCCTTTGCCTATAAATAGGACTAGCCACCCACAAGGTAGGGGGATCGGGAAATCAATCGGACCCTCACCTAGAAACCAGTAGAGAGAGCAACTGAACTCCCTTAGCAGTTCATTGCACCAGCCAAGAACAGACCCTCATGAGGTTGTTCTTCCTTGTACTGTTCATCATCAGCCTAAGAGGCAATCCACCACACCACACACTGGAGTAGGGTATTACACCACAATGGTGGCCTAAACCAGTATAAACCATGTGTCTCTTGTGTTGTTCCCTTGGTTGCTTAGTTCATAGCGAGGCGGTGAGGAGCAGGTAGGTAGAGGGCTAAATCCCCGCGCACACCCCAGTGTTCGAATCTAGAGGGTCTGCAGGACGGCCCCCGTCGGTGGCCACTCCCGTCGTTCCCTGTCGCCCGCCGTCAATGCCGCCACTGGCCCGGTGGGGAACGAGCAACAGGCATCGTCCCAACATCCGTCCATGAGGCGAGACGGCCGCACTGCCACTCCCTCGCTCGCCCCGGCTGGTTCCTCGTCCCGCGCGCCCCACGCGGCCATGGAGGCTCGGGCTGCGTTCATCGCGGCAAACGAGCTCCTGCGCTACCACCCGATCGACGACGTCTACGAAGAATGGTTCGACCGCGTCGCTAAGCTCGTCCGCGCCGTAGGGGGCTCCCCCGTGCCGTCCTTCTCGCTGCACCGCACCCTGCCCTGCGCGGGCAATGAAGCTCCGGGGGCGCCTCAGCCGCCTCCCCCTCAAGAAGGCACGTGGCCCCTGGACGGAACCCACCCTGTCCGGCGCCAGCGCAGCAAGAGCGGAGCTGCCAAGAGGTCCCTCGCCCCCAAGAAGCTACCCGAGTGCTCCCTGCTCCAATCCCTCGCGACCACGCTCCCGTTCCAGCACGCCCAGGCCCCGCGATGCTCCCAGCTGCTGCGCACGGAGGCCCGCAAGACCAAGCTCCTCGTCACCAGAGGCCTCCCGTGGCCAGAGCAGGCTGTCGCGCCTTCACCACCGAGCTGTGCAGCGTCGCGTGGCCCTGCAAGTTCAAGCCGGACCTGCCCCCTCGCTACGACGGCACGGCCGACCCTGCGGAGTTCCTCCAGCTCTACGAGCTGGGCATTGAAGCCGCCAACCGGGATGAGAAGGACATGGCGAACTAGTTTCCCATGGCACTCAAGGACGGGGACCGCACCTGGCTCCTAAACCTGGCCCCAGGCATGATCTCCTCCTGGGACGAGATGCGCACCCGTTTCATCGCCAACTTCCAAGGTACTCGCGACCAGCCACCTGCCGTGAGTGACATGCGCCGCATCAAGCAGCAACCAAGGGAGACACTGCAAAAGTACATCCAGCGCTTCAACAGTGCACGACTCAAGATTCCCAGGGTGACCGAGGAGGCCATCATTTCGGCCTTCTCCGATGGCGTGCGTGACGTCAAGATGAAGGAGGAGCTGGCGATGCATGAAGATCTATGCACTTCCTTGGAGCTATTCAACCTGGCAACCAAGTGCGCCAGGGCTGAGGAAGGGTGCCTTTCCCTCCTCGAGCTGCCAGCAGCAGACCCAGAAGAGAAGAAATCCAAGGCCAAGGACGTGAAGCACAAGGGGGCTGCCGTGCTCGCGGCAGAACCAGACACCAAGCGGGGTAGAGATCAGCCCGAGTCTTTCAAGGGCAGCCGGTACTGTGTGTACCACGACCTCCACACCCACAACACCAACGAATGCCAAGAGCTCCGAGCCGTGTGAGAAGGAAGGGTCGGCCGGCACCCCGACAGCAACGATCGTGGCTACGGTCGAGGAGGAGGAAGGAACGCGGGACGCTGGGAAGACCGCGGCCTTGCCAATGGTGGCACGACCGACCTCGCGAGGATCGCTGGCAGGATCAGCCTTGCGAGGGAGACTGGAGGGATCAACCTCGCGAGGATCGCCCGCAAGGGAACGCAGTCCTCCCTCCACTGCCTCCACAGCCTAGGAGAAATGAGGACCATCATCAGGACGAGGGGGTTGGGGGCTTCCAGGAGCCACGCGCGATCGCCTGCATCCTGGGCGGAGCTCAAGCCCCAGCCTCTCAGCGCATCTTCAAGCAGTTTGCCCGCGAAGTGAATGCAGTCCTCCCCAAGCTTGAAGCCATGCGCCCCCTCAGGTGGTCGGCGTGCGTCGTCACGTTCAGTTCAGCGGACCATCTCAAGTGCGCGGCCACAGCCGGAGTCCTCCCAATGCTTTGCTCCCTAGTCATCAGTAACATGCAAGTCACCAGGACCCTCATTGACGGTGGGGCAGGGCTCAACATCCTGTCCATAGAGACATTCAACAATCTCCAAGTGCCTTACGATCAGCTTCAGCCAACCAAGCCTTTCTCTGGAGTCACTGACGGCTCCATAGTTCCAATCGGGCAGGTCCGCCTCCCTTTCACCTTCGGAGCCCGCAACAACTACCGCACCGAGCTCATTGACTTTGACGTCGCCCACATCCGCCTGCCATACAATGCCATCCTTGGCTACCCAGCTCTCGCCAAGTTCATGGTTGTGACTCATCACGGCTACAATGTCCTCAAGATGCCAGGAAGCGGTGGAGTCATCACGGTGCCCTTTGAAGAAAGAGACGTAGTGTGCTCCCTGGAACGAGCTTTTCAGGCCGCATCACTTGAAGACCCAGATCGCGGGAGTGGGAGGCTCCCCGAAGCCGCTCCCAAGAAGAAGAAGACATTGCCAGGCCCGATCCCTCAGGAGGCAGGCCCCTCAGGGTCCGCGCCAGCTTAGGGGGCACCTCCTTCTGTCGCACAGGGAGGCGCGCCCGACGCCCTCCTCAAGCAGGGCTCGGGGGCTCCCCCCTAAGGGGCCACCGACCTTGCTAAGGTCACGAGGGAGGCGTTTGGGCACCACTTGGAGGTATGTTTCAGAGCACGTTTCCCTCAGGAAGGAGCAAAGCAAGGAGGGCCAAACCCTCAGGAGTTCGTCGGTCAGGTCACACAGGAGTTACAGGAGTCAAGAGTCATGAGTGGCAGCCGCCGCTTACCCGCCGCAGCTCCCCGTCCAGGCGAGGATTGTGGGCTGCGTGTCTGCATCGACATCCCAGAGCTCAACCGAGCCACCTCTCAGGACCGCTTCTGCCCCTCATGCTTGGGGCGCTGCAAAGGCCCACTCCACAGCTACGTTCGCATGCCCTATGGCTTGCCGAACGCGGCTGCGGTGCGCCAGCGCCTCATGAGGGGCATCCTGGAGGCTCAGGAGGCCAGGTGTTTCACAGTCCTAGCGAAGATGGAGATGGTTCGCGAGGAGCCACCAGCGCCTCCGGAGCCCCCCGAGGCTCCTGGGCTTGGGGGCTCGTGAAGATCGGCTCGCACAGCCCGCTACGTCTGCTACTTCAACACCCCTTCGTCGTCAACACTATCAGGTGACACCTTTCAAGTTTCATTTCCAGCTGGGAGCGCCCCTAGGGTTGCATCATTCCCAGGCCGCGTGGGTCTGTCCCTGCGGCGTGTATCCATTTTGTTCATGTTTTTAGCTTACCTTGTTGGGGGCGCCCCTCAGGCTGCATCATCCCCAAGTCGCTCGGGCCGGACCCGGGGCACGTATCCCTCTTGCGGTTATTCTCGGTTTATGCATTCGACCCATCGCGCTTGTTATTTGGTGCTTGACCGTGGCACCCCTTCTTCCTTCGTGCCGGCTTGCGCGTTAAAGGGGGGCTACCTGAGCATCGCGACTCAGGGCTCTTACTGGCTCTCCAGTCCTCACCCTCTGGCTTTGTCCACGGCATCACGCCCTGGCAAACCAGCGACGGCTGAGACTAGCTCGAGGTCCGGGACCCGAGGACGTAGAGCGTCGACATCGAACCAAGCTTGCGCATTAAAGGGGGGGTACCTAAGCATCGCAACTCAGGGCTCCTACCGGCTCTCCAGCCCTCACCCTCTGGCTTTGTCCACGGCATCGCGCCCTGGCAAACAAACGACGGCTGAGACTAGCTCGAGGGCCGGGACCCGAGGACGTAGAGCGTCGACATCTAACAAAGCTTGCGCGTTAAAGGGGGGTACCTGAGCATCGCGACTCAGGGCTCCTACCAGCTCTCCAGCCCTCACCCTTTGGTTTTGTCCACGGCATCGCACCCTGGCAAACCAGCGACTGCTGAGACTCGCTCGAGGGCCGGGACCCGAGGACGTAGAGCATCGGCATCTGGCCAAATCTGCAGGAACACATCACAAGTTAAGGCCCAGTGCCAGGCGCAGCCCGCCTTGGGGTAGGACCCCATGAGCCCCGCGCTGGCTCGCGGGTGCCCCGATACACCCCATCCGGCCTTTAGCGCCACGTCGCCTCTCCAAAGCAACTAACGACTGACCGCCACTTGTCATAGCAGATTTTCGCTCTCTTTGTGGTGGACCTGCAGGATCCCTCCAGGTAGGAGCGCCGGGCGAGGCCCTCGCGCTGACCTCTTCACCCTCGTCCGTGCGAACCGCTTGCATGTTAAAGGGGGGTACCTGAGCATCGCGACTCAGGGCCCCTACTGGCCCTCCAGACCTCACCCTCTGGCCTTGTCCACGGCATCGCGACCTGGCAAACCAGCGACGGCTGAGACCAGCTCGAGAGCCAGGACCCAAGGACGTAGAGATGACAGGGGAGCAAAGGCGAGGAGGAAGAGGCACGCAGGGCCCTCGCCAGGAAATCCCTAGCCGGACAATGCACGGACCTAGCACCGCACCAGGAAGCAGTTCCTGACTCTCGAGATAAGTCGCCCTCCGGAAATACTAGCTATTGCTGCACCATCACCACATCCAATGCGATCCCGTGTTAGCAACATCGCATTCCTTTCTCACCGAATGATGGCTGCTTGAGCGCTAAATGGGACCTCCTAAGCATCGCGACTCAGGGGCTCTTGCTGGACCCCGGGCCGCTCACCTCCTGGCCTTGACCACGGCATCGCGACCTGGCATACCAGCGACGGCTGAAGCCGCCTTGGGACCAGGACCTGTAGGCGCAGAGCACCAAGCCCTCGTGAGGTTTGAAAGGAAGAGACTAAGCTAAGATAGAATCAACATCTCGCACTGCTTCACGATAATGATCGTATTAACAAAAGGGACTATAAGCACCTTACAAGCCCCCACGGGGTGTGTTCTTGGCTCCTCGCAGGGACAAAAGACGCGAATCCTAAAAACCCTGACTACAGGAACTACGATGGCAGACGCCATCATCAACAGTGGGCCGCGTAAGGCTCGACGCCAGCCTCATCCAGATCAGAGGCGGCGGCGGCCTAACGAGCCCGTCCTGCTCCGAGAGCGGCGCAGGCTCGGGGGCTCGTAGCTGCCGTCGCTCGTCTCCAAAGTCGGGAAGAGCCCGGCGGAGTCGCTGGGTCCCCCGGCGCCCTCGCCGCTTGAGGAGCTGCTGGAAGAACGTGCGATGGCAGGCCTGGTCCCTGCCGCCCCGGAGCTTTTGCCGCTGCCCCTGGGACAACACTCCAGCCGGCGCCCATCCTCGTCGAAGACCTTGAAGAACATCACGCAGGCGCCATCGAACTCCAGATGGATCACGAGGGCACCCCTCGTCCCGCAAACCCGGGCGATCTCGCCCCAGCCATGGGTCATGAAGACCTTACCTGGGGCGATGACCTCGACATCCGCATCGGTCACGGGAGCCCGGCAATCAGCGTGCTGCAGCCAGAGCCTGAAAGGCCCCCTCGGCGGAATCTCGAAGGCGAAGGAGGGAGCAAGGCGAATCCAAGATCGAGGAGGCATGGCGGCGTGGAGAAGAAACTCTCAGGAGGAGCCCTCGGCATGAACTCCAGGAGGGAAAACACGCACCGTTGTGACCCGCCGGCGCCGACGGCGGCATCGTCCATGGCGCTCGGCATCAGCTCCTGCAGGGCCCTCAAGGTGGGCGTACAAAGGCAGGGGAAACCCTGGCGGCGGCTGCTCGCACCAAGGCCTCGACACCTCCTGCCGCGCGCCCTCATCTCGGCGGCAGAGGACCAACCGCTTCTTTGGCGGAAGCGGGTCAGGACCCTCTCGGCGGGCCTTTCCCTTCTCTTCTGCAGAGAACCGGCGTATCGGAGCCATTGCGGCAAGGTGGAGCAGTGGCGAGGATGAAGGAGAGGAGAAGTAGCAGAGGAAGATGAACTAGAATGGCTCACGCCGTTTCGTACTTATAGCCAGGGGAGGCCAACCGCCGGCTTCCACGATCACAGGTAATCATAACCAGTTTTTGCATGCAGGGACTTGCCAGTTCGTGCAGTTACCGAGGCTTCGTGGGGGAGCGGAGCCGCCCACGTCCAATCAACCGCCACGCGGCGCCCGAGGCCGCAGGCTATTAGGGCCCGCGGCGCTTCGCACTTGCCCCTTCGCCTCTCTGCTCAGCCAAGTCCGGGCACGCCTTGGGCTCGGGGGATACTCTCGGCGTTCTGGGAACGGGGGTCCCCAGACTTGCCTGCTTGCGGCCTGCAGCATGGCTTTAGGGGTGGCCCAGCATGGCCCATCTTCATCAACACGAGTTCAAGACCCTCGCAAAGGTCCAAGCCTCGCGGCGCGGACGACAGGGGGCTTCCTCAGGCATGGCCTCATCAGGCTGGCTCATAAGGAGGCGGAGAGATCAAGGCGGGGTACCTTGCGAGGTGCCCATGACGCAAGCCATGACGACCAAGGATGTCGGGCGGGCGCCAGCCCGTGCAGTGTCCTTCTTTCCTGTTTGGTGCAAAGGGGGCAAGTGCAGGCGAGAGCATCAAGCAAAGGCATCCATTTCGGCGCAACAAGACCAAGACCAGCAGAACGGCAGAATGGAAGTCATCGTGGAGCCCAAGCCAGCGTCACCACCAGAGCCTTTGGCAGGCGAGGACCAACTTTAGTCAGGATAAGTGTACTAGATGTTCCCCTGCAAAATGGCCAATTGTTGGCGCCCTTCCCGCTCAATATTTTGGAAGAGGCCCAGGGCCTTTTCCTATAAATAGGACTAGCCACCTACAAGGTAGGGGGATCGGGAAATCAATCGGACGCTCACCTAGAAACCAGTAGAGAGAGCAACTGAACTCCCTTAGCAGTTCATGGCACCAGCCAAGATCAGACCCTCGCGAGGCTGTTCTTCCTTGTACTGTTCATCATCAGCCCAAGAGGAAATCCACCACACCACACACTGGAGTAGGGTATTGAACCACAATGGTGGCCTGAACCAATATAAACCCTCTGTCTCTTGTGTTGTTCCCTTGGTTGCTTAGTTCATAGTGAGGCGGTGAGGAGCAGGTAGGTAGAGGGCTAAATCCCCGCGCGCACCCCAGTGTTCGAATCTAGAGGGTCTGCCAGAACCCGAAATCCGACACACCTGGTGGGTCCTAGCTGTTAGGCACTTCCTTGCGAGCGAAGATGTAGCTGGTGGGTCCCAGCAGTCAGGGGGGCAAAACATTTTTTTTGCCCGGACGCACTTCCTTGCGTGCAAAGATGTAGCTGCTGGGTCCCAGAAGTCAGGGGAAACGTTTTTTTCATGAGATACGGTGGCCCATCTAGTGGGTCCCCGCTGTCAGGTGGAGGAATAATTATTTTGCGTGTAATAAGGAGGCACTTCATTGCGGCTGTTGTGGACCCAGCTGTTAGCCTCTCCACATATAGTACTCTTCCGATGGAAGTCAGTCGTTGACCACATTGACCACGCCGCGCCGAGAGCACCATGGCGGTGGATGACGGCGAGTCCTAGGAAGGGGACAACGCAGAGCCAGGGAAGACGCGGCAGCGGATGCCCTTGCGGAGAGTAGTACGAGGGTTCACTCGTTCGGCTGCAATCTGAGGCTGTCGTCGCCGCATAATAACATGGGGTGTGGGGGAGTGGAGGGATGGCCTGGCCAGCAGTGGGAGTAGTAGGGGGCGGTGAGGCCTCTGCGGCAGCACAACCGGCCATGAGAGGCAGGAGCAGGCGGCAGGAACGGTGCTGGTTTGGGCGGCTGGAGCAAGAAGACTAGAGGTTGAAGAAGCACGACGGACTTTGGATGGACATCGTACGGTCACTTCATCTAGATTCGTTTATATTGACTAAGTTGACAAAGCCCTTGGTATGCGTCAACTTTGTAGGCCCACAGGTCAGCTTCCGAAATGGAGCGCCCAGATGTCAGGGGGAGGAATCATTTTTTGGGCGGGTGAAACTAGAATATCTGAGATTGAAGAAGAAGCACGGCATCCGTTGGATGGACATCCAACGTCCACTGCTGCTAGAACCGTGTGTTGACTATAAGTTGACAAAGTAGTATGGATGTAACGGTAACAGTGGCAAAAGTAACAGTAACAGTTTTGTAGTAATTGTAACAGCAACAACAGTAAAGTAAATAAGCAAAGCACAATATGTGAAAAGCTCGTAGGCATTGGATCAGTGATGGCTAATTATGTCGGATGCGATTCCTCATGTAATAGTTATAACATTGGGTGACACAGAACTAGATCCAGTTCATGAATGTAATGTAGGCATGTATTCCGAATATAGTCATACGTGCTTATGGAAAAGAACTTGCATGACATCTTTTGTCCTACCCTCCCGTGGCAGCGGGGTCCTAATGGAAACTAAGGGATATTAAGGCCTCCTTTTAATAGAGTACCGGACCAAAGCATTAGCACTTAGTGAATACATGAACTCCTCAAACTACGGTCATCACCGAGAAGTATCCCGATTATTGTCACTTCGGGGTTGTCGGATCATAACACATAATAGGTGACTATAGGCTTGCAAGATAGTATCAAGAACTCACATATATCCAGGAAAACATAATAGGTTCAGATCTGAAATCATGGCACTCGGGATAATAGGTGACTATAGTGACAAGCATTGAGCAAAGCAAAGTCATAACAACATCAATCTCAGATTATAGTGGATACTAGGGATCAAACCCTAACAAAACTAACTTGATTACATGGTAAATCTCATCCAACCCATCACCGTCCACCAAGCCTACGATGGAATTACTCACGCACGTCAGTGAGCATCATGAAATTGGTGATGAGGATGGTTGACGATGACGACGGAAACGAATCCCCCTCTCCGGAGCCCTGAAAGGACTCAAGATCACCCCTCCCGATAGATATTAGGGCTTGGCGGCGGCTCCGTATCGAAAAACGGGATGAAACTTTCTCTCTAATTTTTTTCTTCGTGAAAGCAAATATATGGAGTTGGAGTTGAGGTCGGTAGATGTCCAGGGGCCCACGAGGCAGGGGGCGCGCCCTAGGGGAGGGGGCGCGCCCCCCACCCTCGTGGACAGGGTGTTGGCCCCCTGACGCTGGTTCTTTCGCCAGTATTTTTTATTAATTCTAAAAAGTTGCTCCGTGGATTTTCAGGTCATTTCAAGAACTTTTATTTCTGCACAAAAATAACACCATGGCAGTTCTACTGAAAACAATGTCAGTCCGGTTAGTTCCATTCAAATCATGCAAGTTAGATTCCAAAACAAAGGCAAAAGTGTTCGGAAAAGTGGATACGACGGAGACGTATCAGTCTCTACCACAGAGCACCCAAACACGAGCAGTTTGTAAGGGAACTGCATTGCCCAAAGCACGAGGACCACCACTCCGAATCCCAACTCAATGCTTAGAGGAGAAGAAGATTTGTTCTCAGGTCAGGTTCTGTAGCTATGGTTCATACTCATTTGCTCTTGTATTACTGTATTTACTCATACCAACTATTTTCAAATTTCAAGGATGGAATCCAGATTTGCAGATAAGGCATTCCCTTATTCATCTTTGTCTCCCACAATATAAACAACTCGTATAAATGCATCTTGATGTTCCGTGCAACACATTGGCCTCTTGCTAGTAGTATGAAGAGAAGAGGCACACGCACAAAGTCTTCCTCTCGTTGTCTCGCACACATGAGAGTTACACGAGGCATGGTAAACAAATAAACCCATAGGTGCACGATAGCTGCATGATAATTTGCTCCATAGGAGCTGATGGTCGGGGACCACAGGTGAATGACCTGGAGGCGGTGGCTCGCCAGTCGCCACTGGTCGAGTTGCCACGTTTAAAATATCATTTTTAGCGGGGTGAGTTCTGATTTTCAGTGGCGCGTTATACTATTTTTTAGAATGATTGGTATGGAGCAAAAATGGAATTCATCACTACTACTAGCTCTGCCCTAGTTTACTAGTCCCCATCATATTTTGGGTCAAAGTTTGTCCATGAATTTTACTTGTAAAATGTTAATGCAAAATGAGTTTTTCTTATCTCTTATCTCTTATACTTACTCTTATAAAAAGCAGAGTTGGTGATGATGGTGTGCCTGCCATCCTTCAATATAGGCCGTCTGATCTATATATGAAGGATAGGAAGGAAACTATGACAATTTACCCGCACTCCTCTCCACATTTGCAGATAAGGCCTTCCCTCGTTCACTCTTTTCTGCCACAAGATAAACTAATCATACAAGTCCGTCTTGATGTTTCGTGCAATGCATGGGCATCTTGATAGTACCCAAAGAAAAAAGGACCAAAGGGACTAATTGCTCTCACATGGAAGCAACCTCTCACTAGCGCATGCATTGAACCGGCACCGGCCGAGAGGGTCCCACACGCTGCACGCCAGGCTAAACACGCCTCCTCGCCACTTCATACTACGTCGCCTACCTCCATTGAATCCGCCGGTGCACCAGGCTGCCGACAACATGTCCTTCCGCGAGCCGGCCGGCTGGCTCGTCTCGTCCGCCTGCTATTTAAATGAGGCCAGACGCCTGGCAAGAACCGCACCATACCATCGCTCCCCATATCCTCCTTGCACCATTTTCTCCATAGCATCCATAGCATCTGGTGAGCAGGAAGATGAGTTATCCAGCATAAAAGTCGGCTAGGTGCCCCAACGAGCCAGGCAACTCAATGCCCCACCTACCTCCCCGCCCCAGGCCGTTAGTACCATGGGTGAGGCTACACGCAGGCAAGTGGAGGAGCAAGCCGCTGCTCCAAGTTGGCCCCTGGTGCATCAACTCGATGCTCCAAGCCTACTCGCAGAGGAGTGGCCAGTTGTTGCATGCTGACACAGCGTCCAGTGCATCGTGGTTGGCCGCGCCATCCGATGCAAATGTTGGCGGAACTGCGGCATGCTGGCGGAGGTGGTAACATGTCTGCGACCACTGTGGAAACCGAGGATTAGTAGACCAAGGGAGCGGCTGCCGCTCCAAACCAATGAATGCTATGACCACCACGTCACCGACATAGACACCCGGTGTGTTGCCCGGTTTGGCTCAAAACATCATGGACCCCAGCCGCGGGCGACATTAGAAATTATACCTGCTTCTAGAAGTTATTCGCGTTTAGTCAAAAATTATCCAAAATATAATTTATTATGTATGGTCTTGACTTGTTGTGCTCGTACTGGTAGTAGGAACTAGAGACCTTTCTTTATTTATAAATCTCCTCACATTTTTTTGGGTTTGAAGTGAATCATGGTTGTGGACATTATCTATGAACATGAGTGTGCCGCCGCCGATTTGACCGTGCACTAATCACGCACGCAAATGTGTATGACCAAGATCAGGGACTCACAGGAAGATATCACAACACAACTCTAGACAGAAATTAAAGGTCATACAAGCTTCATAGTACAAGCCAGGGGCCTCGAATGCTCAAATACATAAGCTCAATCATAAACAAGTCAGCGGAAGCAACAATATGTGAGTACAGACATAAGTTAAACAAGTTGCCATAAGATGGCTAGCACAAACTGGGATACAGATCGAAGAGGCGCAGGCCTCCTGCCTGGGATCCTCCTAACTACTCCTGGTCGTCGGCGGTCTGAACGTAGCAGTAGGCACCCTCGGTGTATTAGGAGTCGTCGAGGGTGGCGTCTGGCTCCGGGGCTCCAGCATCCGTCGGATTCTAGGCTCCGCAGACCCAAGAAAAGTTCGAATTCAGGTGCGTGTATGAAGAACTCAACCTCTAAAGCCGATCGATCCACTGCTCTCACGACCTAGCTCAATGAACACGGCAGAGAATGACATGGCAATTTACCCTGGTTCAGGCCACTTTGCAGTGTAATACCCTACTCCTGCTTTGTGGTGGATTAGCCTCGCGGGGGGCTGAGGATGAACTAGTAAAGTGGAAGAACAGCCTCAGGAGGCGTGTTCTTGTGATGAGCTCTCGGTGGTTCGATGAGTTGATAACCTGATGAGTCGATCCTTCCCTATGGTGGTGGCTAGGCTATATTTATAGTGGCCTTGGTCCTCGTCCTCCAAAACATAGGCGGGAAGGGATCCTACAACAACCAAATTGAAAGGGGGCAAGAACTACATCTAATCCTAACGAAAGCTGGTCTTTGGGTGCAAAGCCTCTGAGCGTGACGTCGTGCTGGGCTCGGCGATGACATCCATCCTGCCGTTATGGCGGTCTTGGTATCGTTGCACTCAAATGGAAACCTTTGGCTGATTCCTTGGGACTCCACTCCTGCACTTGCCTCCTTTGCACAAGAGAGGAAACCTACCGCTCTGCGCCTGCTAGCGCGCGCCTAGCCTTGGTCGTCATGGTTGATGTCATTTCAGTCTCATGATGCTGGGTCTTGCATAGAAATCTCCTTTCTGCTCAGGAGGCCACCTGAGGAGGCCACTCCCTCGGGAGGTCTTGATGTCGCCCAGCTCGCTAGGCGTGGCCCCTCATGAGGTTCTTGTCTTGCCGTAGTCGAAGCTGGGCCTACTGGGCCATTGGTGGAGCCATATCGTGGGCTGCAGGCCGGCAAGTCTGGGTACCCTGGTTCCCAGAACGACGACAGAAGCCCTCGGTCCCAAGGCACACTCGCACTTGTCTTCAAGGCGAAGCCAAAGGGCAAGTGCGAAATGTCGTGGGCCAATTGCTTGATGAGACATGGGGACCTTCGCTTCCCCATGCTGCCTCGACAACCGTCTGATTTGACAACAGCCTGTTGTTAGCACAGCCTTGCCATCATTGACCGCCACGCTTGTCCTCTGCTTCCTCCTCCCTTTGTGAGCTTGTGCGTCCTTCTCCAGTCACCGCATCTTGCTCATCTTCCTCCACTACCATGGCTACAAAGTCGAAGAAGAAGAGTAGAGCTCGCGCGCCCGAGGATCCCTTGCCGGAGCTGGAGCCTGCGTTGAACCGATCAATCGTGGTCTACCCGGAAGGGCTGGACAAGGTCTGGTTGTCCCTTGCAGCTGATTCCAATGAGTGGAAGGCGATGAAGGCCTGGCCTGCTTCCCGCGGTTCGATCGAGATGGGGTCCATTGAAATTCCTCTTCACGTTCATGCCCTCTCGGCCGGTCTGATCTCTCCTCTCTCTGATTTCTTCCATGCAGTGCTCTCGCATTACCAGATCCATGCATTGCATCTAGATCGCACCTCCATCGTCCTCCTTTCCATCTTCGCCATCCTGTGCGTGGCCCTCGTGGGCATTACACCATCCATGGCCATGCTCCTCCACTTCTTCTCACTCCATCTCGTCGATGGCCGACAACACTCCGGGTGCATGTTGCTCCAGGTGGTGACGGCGGCAGGCAGGCTCCGGCATCGACTTCGTGTTCCACATAGATACCATGGGGTATCGAAGGCGGTGGGTGTATGTGGACGCCGCTGTCCTCAGCCCCCTGCTCCTTCTTCCGCGCGCACCGGCGATCCCGAGCTCTGGCTGGGGGCACAGAGAGCTGGTGAACCATTGTCTTGGGCACATCTGGGCCAGGCTGGCCAAGCTGCAGGAGACGGGTGTCGGTGTCAAAACTGGCGGATCTTAGGTAGGGGGTCCCGATCTGTGCATCTAAAGCTAATGGTAATAGGACGCATGGGACATGATGTTTTACCCAGGTTCGGGCCCTCTCGATGGAGGTAAAACCCTAGTTCCTGCTTGATTGATATTGATGATATGAGTATTACAAGAGTTGATCTACCACGAGATCATAGAGGCTAAACCCTAGAATCTAGCCTATGATGATTATGATTGTTCTTGTCCTACGGACTAAACTCTCCAGTTTATATAGACACCGGAGGGGGCTAGGGTCACACAGAGTCGGTTACAAAGAAGGAGATCTAATATCCGGATACCCCCTAATCCAGGACTCCCTCAGTAACCCCTGAACCAGGCTTCAATGTCTATGAGTCCGGTGCGTAGATTGTCTTCGGCATTGCAAGGCGAGTTCCATCTCTGAATACTCCAAAGAAGATTAAGGATTGTGTCTGGCTCTGTGAGATAATTTCCGCATACCACCGTAGAGAGCATAACAAATCTGATCTGCTGATAATTTTTTACACGGTGTGCCCTTACGCCATGGCCTGGATCAATACAAACCGGTTTTTCTCGACCTGCATTGACACGCGTTGCGAGGCAGTTTTATTGGCACGCCTTGCCAAAGCAGAGATCGTGTTCCCCTTATCGCGGGATCCTCCATCAATACGGGTGCGTGCAACCCCACAACGCCTGTCGGTATGACTCTGTGTTTTTTAGGTAAGTCCCAAGCGGTTACGCTGAGGACGCTTGATATTCACCCCCTTTTTAGAGGGGCCGAGGCCTATCCATCTTTCCTACCATGCTTGCGCCTTTCCGCATCTCGAGTTCCAACACCCGAAGCCCAAGCTTAAGCACTTCGGATCTTCAATCATGTCTGGGTCCAACCTTCAAGGCCGGTGGATGGCCTCCTCTGTCACAGAGGAGGACATTGCGAAGCTTAGAGAGGTCAGATATCTGACCACCGACATCAAGCACATGCTTCCTGCTCCAGGGCAGGTCATCCCTACTCCCGAGCCCAACGAGAGCGTCATATTTGTTTCTCATTTCCTCCGCGGATTAGGTTTCACCCTTAATCCCTTTGTGAGAGGGCTCATGTTCTATTACAGGCTATATTTTCATGATCTAGCTCCGGACTCCATCCTTCACATCTCGTCGTTCATTGTCGTGTGTGAAGCATTCCTCCATATCACCCCGCACTTCGGCTTATGGCTCAAGACCTTCAATGTGAAGCCGAAGATGATTGAGGGGCGACACGCGGAGTGCGGAGGCTCTGTAATAAGCAAGAACGCCGATGCCCCATGGCTAGAGGGCTTCTTCCCGGAGGTGTCCGATCTATGGCAGCGGAGGTGGTTTTACGTCACGGCCCCCAGAGACACAAAGTGGGTGGCTGCCCCCAACTTCCGTTCGGGCCCTCCGCCTCAACTGGCGTCATGGGCCAATGTGGGACTGGATTGGGGGCCTGCTAATGATGTACCAACATTGCAGAGCCGCATTCGGGAGCTTCTTGAGAGGGACATTAGTCTTGTCAGTGTAATTCAGGTAATGCTAGTCCGACGGATCTTGCCGTGCAAACGTCGGCCTCTCCGGATGTGGGAGTTCAACCCAGAAGGTCCGCGGACTAATCTGCACTTCTTCGGCATGATGCTCGAAGGGATGTGCAAATTATTCTTTGGTCCACAAGTAAAGTGTCCGGACACCACCGAGGATGCGGGCCTGAGTTGCAACCACCCATATACCCAAGTAAGTAACCCAGAAACCGAACACTTTGTTTATATTTATCATAACATTGTTCTGAAAACCATCCGCGGCCAGGAATGGCTCAGCAAGGCGAAGAGAATCAGGTGTCCGGCACCGCTTCCCGAAGGCTCGCCTAGTCCTGTGAAAGCCAGGATGCTTAGTCGTGTGCTAAGTCAAGTGCCCTCCAGGAAAGACGAAGGGAAGAACAGAGAAGCAGAGCTTCACACATTGGACATCCAAACCGGGGGAATTACTACCTCCACGAAGGAGGATAGTCGGGGAGGGGAATGTACGGTCTCCTCCCCCCGCGGGAAGAAGAGGGCCGCCTCCGAAGACTTGGAGACGGAGGTGCCTAGACAAGGGAAGAAAACTTCACCAGGGGGCCCTCCCCCAAAGGGCGTCCTCACGGCGCCATGCCCGCAAACGGGCCAGCCCTCAGCCAAGCTGTAAGTTAATCATAAATACAAAGCTACTGCTTCCTCCTCCGAGAACGATAACCAGGATCTATTCTTTGCAGTCTGGCTAGCATCTCTTCTCGACAGAGTTCGTCTTCGAGGGATTTTCTTCCGGAGATGATGGAGAGTGAAACCCCACCAGCCTCTCCGCCTCATGGGGTGGGAGACCTTGAGGTGTCATCACGGAGGAGTCCCGATTTGCCGAGGCAAGAAGCTAACACTACAGCCGCCCTGAGCCCGGAGCGTTCACCTCCCATGGGGGGCGATAAGAAGGGTCCGGCACAGTCCGGCATCCGGCCGGACACACTGACGGGCCTTCTGGAGCAAGCTGCTCTGTCGGAGGATCACCGTTCATTAATGAGCATGGTGCTTGAGAAGATTTCATCCACCACAAGCGGGTTGAATGAAGCTTTTACGAGCCTCCTCAAAGGCTTCGAGGTATGTAATGAAATACGTAATTTTTTGATTGTGGCGCATGCGCTAGGTGTGCTCCATATAGATAGTAGCCCCTGAGACTCTAGTTGCCAGCCCTAGGCGGCTAACGGAGGATCACATTGTTAAGTAATGATTGCACTGAATTCATGCGCAGGTGGCTAAGGGTCCGGCGGCCGACCGGTCCATTGAAGTCGCCGAACTGAGGCGACAAATTGAAATTGTGGATGCCGACATCACACTTGTGAACGAGCGGCTTAACGAGTCACAAAGTATGTTCTCTGCTTTTCCTATTTTTATAGGAAATATTTAAGAGGAGCATAATGTTAATGACATGCTTCGACTGCAGGCGGAGCTGCTGTCGTGGAGGCCCTGAGGGCGGAGCTTTCCCTAGCCAAGGAGCAAGCCCGGGCTAGCGATGCGGCTGCCCTTAAGGCGGCTGAGGTGTTGAGAGCCGAACAGGCTAATCATCGCCGAAGAAAAGATAAAATAGCCGAGATCGTTGTGGAGCTGAAAAACGCCGCCAGCCAGTATGAGCTCCTTGAAAAAGAGAATCATGCGAAGTCGGCTGACCTGAAGAAGGCCCTTTATGCGGCCAAGGAGATGCGTTCCAAAATTAGGGATGCACGGGAGGAGCTTCGACAGGCCGGAGAAATTGCAGCTGGAAACCCCTATTGTTGCGGATGAAGTTCTTAGATCCAAAGTACGCTCCTCTGGATCGGCGCTGGAGCCCTGCAGACGCGTATGCGGATCTGGCGAAGAGTACGGCTGATGCGGCCATGTTTTTTGAGGATGAAAAAGAAAATGAAGTGGAAAGGCTGTTCTGGTCACAATTCAGTGCTCCAACGCGCCCGTTGCCATTAAGTGAAAGGATGGCCGCTGTGGCCGAGCTCCATTGGTTGTCCTGTCTTGCGATGAGGTCTGTAATAGACCATCTATGGACAAAGGGGCCGAAGCCGGACATTTATTTTGGTTTAGTGTAACAATTCCTTGGTGCCGTATCATGAATCGATGCCATGAAGAGGTCGGCATGCATAGAGGGTGTGCGGGTGGCTCTTGCCCGTGTTAGAAGATATTGGACAGATATGGAGGCCACCATCATTGCAACCCAGAATCCGGCGGGAAGCCGGGATCCAGCCGAGCACTACTTGGAGCAGGTAACAGAAGGTGCTCTCTTAATAGAGGCTCAGTGCTCCAAGAATGTCATGTTCGAGTGACAAATCGTTCCGTGGTAAAAACAATTGTATTTTAACAATAGAGGCTATGTTTATACTTTCGCCCGAAAGTGTTATTGTGCCTCCTGTGCGGCCATTTGATGTATATATAACCTGAAAGTTAGCAGCCATTGGCTTCATCCCCCACGCATACAATGCGGGGGCGTTCGCAAAAAGATGCGTAATCACACTTGATCCAACGTCTTGGTCCGTTAAGGAGGTGATCGCATGTCGAACTAGGCAACCAGACTATATAGCTGTAACACTTTCACTTAGCCATAGGAGTTTGGTGGTGGGGCTACTATGTAGCCCCTGGTACTTTCGCGTGCATCCGGGTACGGGCACATGTGTACATGACCGGGGAACGACCCTTCGTTAATGCGGAGGAACCCTAAAGATTCCGATGAGTCCTCGAGTGGTTGACCAGTCTCTCGCTATATCATGACAGTCAGTTTTCGGCTTTCTCTATTGAGGTGCTCATCCGGAATAACCAGGGCACAATCGCAGTAGTTCTCCTTTGGCCGCCTTAGTCGATAAAAACGGAACGTAAGGTAGCAAACCCATGAGCTGAGAAAACCCAACATTTGACCAAAGACATGATTCGGAGCTGAAGCATATAAGGCCAAACTCGCGACGCCGAACACTCCCGAGGGTATTCGGACTTTATAACATATACTGGGCTGAGTAACGCCCTTTATTATGAACCCTGTATTTCCAGGTACGTGCATTATTCTGTCGTGGCGAAATTCCAATAACGCCAGTATCCCCTGTGGGTATATTGAGTACCCATGGGGTGTTAAGCAACAAGAGATAATAAAGAAGGTATACACAGGGGCTGAATCTAAAGAGAAACCTTTGAGCGGGGCCCTGCTGCACGTCTGCGCCTTTGTCTCCGTTATGCCGTGTCCTGGGAGGGTATCGCACGAATGGTGTCTGTAAAGAGGAAAACTCATGTAAAAGAGTATGACGTAAGCGTGCGAAGAGTTGGTTATTATCAATGGATAGTAGAAGTGTAAGACATTTGCCTGTTAATAAGGTCAAGCCAAAAGGTGGGCTTTATTGAATATATGTAGCCCCTGGTGCCCTCTATGGGATTACATGTATAGCACCCAAATCAGGTTTATCTGGGCCGTTACCGACGGTGGTGTGCCGGACTCGTCTAACCGTGTCCGCGGTCTTAACGACCGATCATGCGTTATGATTTTAGAAGACGCATAGAGTCCGGCTACTAGAGCCTCCACATACTCTTCCGCACGTAAGGAACACTCTGTAATTCTGTTAACGATGATGACGCCACGTGGACCGGGCATCTTGAGTTTAAGGCAGGCGTAGTGCGGTACTGCATTGAAGCAGGCGAAGGACGTTCTCCCGAGCAATGCATGATAACCACTTTGGAGGGGAGCGATGGTGAAGAGTAGTTCTTCACTTCTGAAGTTGTCTGAGAACCAAATGTCACCTCTAATACGAGGGAGCCCCTGCAGCGGGCTTCCACGCCTGGTATCACCCCTTCAAAGGTGGTGTTACTTTGGCTGAATCTGGATGGGTCTATCCTCATCCTGCGGACAGTGTCCTGGTATATTAGATTGAGACTACTGCCGCTGTCCATGAGGACACGAGTGAGATGGTATCCATCGATTATTGGGTCGAGCACCAAGGCAGCCGATCCTCTGTGCCGCATACTAGTCGGGTAGTCCCTATGATCAAAGGTGATCGGGCAGGCCGACCAGGGGTTGAGTTCGAGGGCGGCGGGCTCTACAGCGTATGCGTCTCTCAGCGCATTTGCGCCTTCTCTTGGGTATGTGAGTCGCGTAGATCATGTTTACTGTTTTTACCTCTGGTGGGAATTTTTTCTGTCCCCCAGCGTTCGGCTGGCGTGGCCCATCCTCGTCTTCACTTCGTCTTCACTTGGTGTTTCCCTTCCCTTGTGTTCGGCATTTAGCTTGCCGGCCGGCTTAAAGACCCAGCATTCTCTATGAGTGTGGTTCGTAGGTTTTCCGGGGGTGCCATGAATTTGGCGCAGTCTGTCCAAGAGTTTGTTCAGGCCGGACGGTCCCTCTTTGCTGCCTTTAAATGGCTTCTTTTGTTGACCCGGTCGAGAGCCCCTGAATCTGGCGTTGACCGCCGTGTTGTCCGGACTTTCTTCCTTGTTTCGACGCTTGTTTTTATTGCGCCGTGGCTTCCCGTTGCCATCCCTGATATTGGATGTGCCTAGGTCGCTGGTGCCTCTACGGGCCAACCAGCTGTCTTCACCCGCGCAAAAGCGGGTCATAAGGCTTGTTAAGGCTGCCATTGTCCTCGGCTTTTCTTGGCCGAGGTGTCTAGCGAGCTACTAATCCTTGATACTGTGCTTGAAGGCCGCTAGGGCTTCAGCATCCGGACAATCGACAATTTGATTCTTCTTAGTGAGGAATCTATTCCGCAGCTTGTGGGCGGACTTTCCTGGCTGTGGACTTATGTGACTTAAATCGTCAGTGTTCGGAGGACGGACATAGGTTCCTTGAAAATTGGCCCTGAAAGCATCCTCAAGTTCCTCCCAACTTCCGATTGAATTTTCGGGGAGGCTTTTCAACCAATGCTGAGCAGGTCCCTTCAACTTGAGGGGAAGGTATTGGATGGTGTGGAGGTCGTCCCCACGAGCCATGTGAATATGCAGGATAATATCCTCAATCCAGACCCCGTGGTCTGTCGTTCCGTCATATGCCTCTATGTTCATGGGTTTAAAACCCTGTGGAAATTCGTGGTCTAGTACCTCTTCGGTGAAGCACAGAGGGTGAGCAGCCCCTCTGTATCTGGACGTGTTGTGGCATGCTGTCGACTGTTGTTGTGTCCGGTGCTGACTCCAAACTGGTATTCGATCAGTCTGATCATTTTGGTAACCATAATCCTTCGTCGGAGCGTGTCCTCTAGATCCGTAGATGGACCTCGTCACGCCGGCCTTTTTGTCCAGGAGCTCACGTAAATCGTGTGCGGCGTCAGTAGCTGCTCTGTTGTGGTCATGAAGTGGTTGTTACGGCCTACCATCTGTATTGTTCTTTGGCGGAATGGCCTCATCGTCGAATTCTGGCAGCAGCTTGCGCTTTGGATAGCTCTTTGTGTGGTGATCGTCGCCGTATTTTCTTCAGTGTCTAGCACTTTATTCCATTTGGTTGAGCATTTCCTGCGCGGCCTTAAGTCTTTGCTTCTTCTTATTTAGACTTCTCGAAGTGGCCATAAGCCTTCTATGGAGGTTATCTCATTCCAAACGTTTTTCCGGGATGATGAATGCATCATCGTCCAGACTGTGCTCCTCACCCGGGGCAGGTTGATGAGTTCGTCCATCGAGATTGCTGTGATCGGGCGTCTGCTTCGGGCTGTGTTCAGCGTGACCTGGCTCATCCTGCTCCATCGCTGGGTCTATGGTCATCGTTACCTTTGGAGTTGACTGGTCTGTCGATCTTTCTAGCGATGTTATCGCTATTTTTACTGTGGCTGGACTTAGAGCGGTGTCTGCGCCGTTGTTTTAGCTTTTGTCCGGGGGTTTTATCCTCCGTTTTGTCGCCATCGTCCTCCTTAGGCGTGTCCACCATGTATATATCATATGATGAGGTGGCAGTCCAGCGCCCCATGGGCGGTGGTTCTGAATCGTCCCCTGCGTCGACATCCATACCGTCGGTGTCATCGGAGTCGAAGTCAAGCATGTCTGTTACGTCATCGAAGTGGCTATGAAGTGGGTGGTGGGTGGGGAACAAATTTCCTCGTCGCCTGCTTCCCACTCAAGCTGGACATAGTTCGGCTAAGAGTCTCCTGACAAAGAGAGTGACTTTAATGAATTCAGCATGTCGCAAAAGGGCGAGTGCTGGAAGATATCCGCAGCGGTGAACTCCATTACCGGAGCCCAACCGGATTTGGCGGTCCCGGGGGGCGCGGTCTGGAACCTACAGCTGGACATGAATCAGGGGGTCCGGTGACACAGGCTTCCTTGGGGGTGGAGTTTGTGTTCGGCTCTACCACCAATGAGTGTGCGGCCTCTGGGGCGGGGTCCATCCACCCGTCTTGGGACGACGCGATTTGCCCCGGATTTAGGTCCGGAGCTCCTGCAGGTGCGATATCCCGAGAATTGTCCGACAACAAGTCTAAGCCGTGCTCGTCGTGACTGTTTGGCGCTCTTGGCATAGACGCGAATCCGTCGAAGACCAAGTCTCCGCGGATATCGGCCGTGTAGTTCAAGTTTCCGAACCTGACCTGATGGCCAGGGGCGTAGCTGTCGATCTGCTCCAGATGGCCAAGCAAATTGGCCCGCAGTGCGAAGCCGCCGAACACGAAGATCCGTCTGGGGAGAAAAGTCTCACCCTGGACCGCGTTGTTGTTGATGATTGAAGGAGCCATCGAGCCTTGGAGCGACGACACAAAGGAAATCTCAATGAAAGCACCAATGTCGGTGTCCAAACCGGCGAATCTCGGGTAGGGGGTTCCGATCTGTGCGTCTAAGGCTAATGGTAACAGGAGGCAGGGGACATGATGTTTTACCCAGGTTCGAGCCCTCTCGATGGAGGTAAAACCCTACTTCCTGCTTGATGATATGAGTATTACAAGAGTTGATCCACCATGAGATCGTAGAGGCTAAACCCTAGAAGCTAGCCTATGATGATTATGATTGTTCTTGTCCTACGGACTAAACCCTCCGGTTTATATAGACACCGGAGGGGGCTAGGGTTACACAGAGTCGGTTACAAAGAAGGAGATCTAATATCCGGATCACCAAGCTTGTCTTCCACGCAAAGGAGAGTCCCATCCGGACACAGGACGAAGTCTTGAGTCTTGTATCTTCACGGTCCAATAGTACGGCCAAATTATATAGTCCGGGTTTCCGGATACCCCCTAATCCAGGACTCCCTCAGCGGGCGTGACGGTGCCGATGGTGGCGAGGGAGTTCATTCGACGGTGCATCACACCGCTTCAACGCCTGTCGCGCCCAACGTGGACCTTCACAGGCCCCAAAGATCCCATGAGGCTCTAGGTCACTATGCTTCCTGTCGAGACACTGAGCACTGTGCTCGAGCTCCTGACAGGCAACCCGGCACCTGCCATGCTCCCTGCTAAGGGGGGGGGGGCTCCTACTATACCAGTGCTCAAATGCAGAGGACTCCGTCAGGCAGATGCCGCGCTTCGATGAGTGGGGGCTGCTCCCCGTGGGCCATGAGGGCCTCGCAAGAACCCTATTGTGGTGACGCACGCGCCGTCGACCACTCCCGAGGTGGCCCCAGGAGGCCGGATGCTTCCTGATGCCCTCGAGTCGGCCCCTGAGGACCTGGTGCCGCCAGGTGCTCCTGAGGTGACTCCCCGTGGCCCTGAAGGCGACCCAAGGGGAGCCCCGTCCGTCGCCACGATCACCTCCGCCGCCTGCGGAGGCAGCGCACCCCGCTCCGGGATGCCTCGTTCGGCCATTAGGCCCCCTCACAAGAGGGGATTCGGGAGCTGTTGCAGCATCGCCCCATGGGCCCTGAAACAGAGGATTTGGATGGCCAATGATTAGTAAGTACCTTTCCCCTTGGGTTCTTGCATGACGGGTTCCCTCTTGACATTTGCTTTCAGGTTCCCTCCTTCCTTGGCGATGAGCTCGCTCTTGACACGCCCTTCGCGAGCCCTGAAGCCGGATGCCTCCCTAAGCCTCCTGAAGCAGGCAGCCGCCCGGGAGGAGGTGCTATCCCGAGAGCCGCGGTTGCCGGCGGAGGATCGCGAGCCCGCTCTCCGGCGCCTCTCCACCACGGCAGCCCCTATGCTATGGAGGCTGCACTAAAGATTCTTCTAATGATTCATGCCAGCAGCTGGGCGTCTCGCGTGGCGGCTTCGTTTTCGAGTGGCGGAGCCGTGCCCCGTGGCGCGAAGCCAGAAGTCCGAGGGGCCTTGCCGAGGATAGGAGAATTGCTCCATTCCTCTCCGGCAAGCCATGTCGCAGAAGAAAGGCCCAACCAAGCACTGGAGCTTGCACGCGGGTGGAGCGTCGTCCGCCACAACCTCCTCCAGGTAGCTGCAGGCGCGCTCGGCCGGCTTGGAGCGGAGCTTGCTTATGTAGACTCCCGCCTTGACGAGGAAAACTTCCGTCTTGCACGTCAGTGTAATCAGCTGAAGGTCGTGGTTAGCCTTGCATGCCTCCCGTGAGGCCTACATCCATGCTCAGGAGGAGGCGCGGGCCCTGGAGCAGCGCCGCAAGGCAGCCAAGGAGCGCGAGAAGGAGCTTCGAGCCTTGAATGCTGATCTTGAATGGCAGGTCCAGATGCGCCAGGCCACCCCTGCGGTGCGGCCAGGCGGGCCCCTGCTGACGCCACCGAAGCTCGGGATAGCGAGGAGGCGTTGGCATTTGAGGTGATGGCGCAAAGCTTGGAGCGCGACCGACTGGAGGTGATGGAGCGTCAAGTGGCATCGGACGAGGAGGCCCTTGCTTCCCGGGAGGCAAAGATCCAGCTGGAGGTTGACCAGAAGGTGGCAAAGATTCGTGAATCCCTTGTCGTGGAGTATCGCCGGAAGTGGGGGCTTCAAGAGGCCCGCTTCAAGCAACGGCAGGCCGAGGTGCAAGGCAAAGCCGATGCTTTCCAAGCCCAGCTTGCCGTGACAGAGCGACACGGGAAGGTTGTCGAGGAAGCGTGAGCCATTGTCGAGGCCGAACTGCCTTCTCTTCGACATCAGGTCATGTGCGTCTCGTCCCTTGTGAAGAGGGCATCGGCAGACGCAAAACACCACCTGACGCTACATCAAGAGTTCTCCAAGATGCTTGACGACCTCGGGGCAAGGGCCAATCACTCCTTGGACACCAACTGCGAAGAGAACGTCACCCACCCGCACGAGTCCGACGATGCTGGCTACCTACTCTTCTTTACCCAACTCGTGACCTGCCTCAAAAGCAAGGCCGCGAGGGTTCACCAGCTCGTTGAGCAGAAGAGTTGGGATCTCCTTGGGCACGCGTTCTCGCTTGTCTTCAGCTACCTTCTCTACCAAGACCCTAGATTTTGACTTCAATGCCGCGATAGCCCCCCTGCCCGGAGTCACACAACGATCATCCATGTGATCGTACAGGGAGAGCTTGCGAGCTGGGTGGACGATCACATGGACGACCTGGTCAGGGAGTTTCCTCTTGCTAATGATGTGCCCGCGGCGGAGCGGGGTGGAGCTGATGATGATGGCGACAACGACGGCACGGGCCAGCGCGTCCCGCTAGGCCTGTACTTCTCTGTTCATGGCGGCTAGGCGCACGGACGACAGTGGCTACGCATACGACAGATCAACGGCGACGGAGGCATATAGGTGTGTGTGGGGAGGAGGATCTGGGACGAGAGGGGGAGATTTGGGATGTCTAGGACTGCCGGGGGCATCAAGGACGGTCTTGACCAGTGAGAGGAGTCGTCGGATGGCCGGCGCGTGGCTGATCCGAGGCACGGACGTCGCACGGGCGTCCACAAAGCCTCTTGTTAACAGGAGGTTGAAGGCTGGAGGTGACTTGGGCTAGGCCTGGCCAATTTGCCAGATGGGCCAAGTGCCTAGTATATTAAGTCTTTTCTCTTCATTTTTTGTTTACTGATTTTCTTATTTATCTGCTATTTTGTATTTAGTTTAGCTACTAAATTATTTTAGTTAATGTTGAAGTTGCTCACATAATTACCTACTGATATTTTGGATGTTGTCCAAAAAGTTCGGGGTTATTTGGATTTTTTTTAAAATAAGTTCATATTTTAATGGGCTTAATAGGTACTACTTGACCACTTTAATTATTTCTAGGGGAAATTTAAAAATCCAATTAATGTTGGTTCCTACATGTTAATTACCTAGTGAATATTTGCAACCCATCGAACATTTTTATTCGACAATTTGAAGAAATAAGAATTTGACTTGTTATTTGAAGTTTGAATTTGAATTGTTTTTGAACCATCGTGAGATAAACAACATTAATCATGTTGACGTGGCATCATTAGTAGGGTATTAGAGTAGCATAACTATCCGGGCATCACGATGTGTTTGGTGTGGAGGTTGAACTTGGAATGTTGGGCTTGCGTGTGAACTATACCATGTCCAATGGTTCGTCTGTTATTGTTTAGAAATAATGGCTGTTATTACATGATCCATAAAAATTTATTTTGTGCCACATCAGTAGATGCACAAACATTACAACAGGCATGCTGGCTGGATAAATATTTGAACCTAGGTATTATGAATGGAAATTTCTATTTACAATTGTTTTAGATAGCAAGAGACGCCTAGCCTGCTCTGCCTTTACTAGCTTATTTCTGGCTTCTTCCATCCCTTCTTTGGCTTGGGTGAATAGAGCATCTGGTTGCATGCTTCTTCAGGAACTCAGCTACATTCTCAAGGGTTGTTGCATGCTTTCTTTCAGCCTTTACTAGAGCCATGAGGACACGAACAGTTGATGACTCCACCTGGCTTGTGTGTAATCCAGCATCACCTGGGAATTTAGACCTTGTGTCTAATCTAGCATCATTAGGGAACGGGCACCTTGTGTGTAAGCCATCCTAGGCTCGGGTCTGGGAAGGGCGGTACTAATAATTAGTAGTAGCATGCGCCAATAAAACACGCTAGAGATATGGTCATAGCAATAGCGCACCTGCAGGAAAAAGCGCTACTAATAAAATTCCCAAACTGTTGCCGGTAGGCTAGGAATAGTAGTAGCGGTTCTTCCTAAAGCATGCTACTGCTAAATGCTTTGTTGCAGCGTGTTTCTCCTATAGAGCACTACTATTATGAAAAAGAAAAAATGAATAGAAAAATAAGTAGAAAAGTAAATGAAAATCAAAGAAATAAGAAAAAGGAGAAATGAAAAAAAATAAAATCTAAAGAAAAAGAAAAGAAAAAGAAAAATAAAAGAGAAAGGCATAACAGTAGCGTGCGGTGAGCTTATTGCTAACTTAGCTATAGCGCGTTTTGCCAAAATGCACTGCTGCTATTATGACCTATTCCCGGCCCCGCGGGCTCAAAATTTTGCTAAGTCCTTTCCCCCCTCTCCACCTATCCCCCAACTCCTCCATCGCCGCCGATGGTCGCCCTCCCGCCCTCGACCTCACCGCCACTGCCCGAGGCCACCCTCGACCTAACCGCGGCCGCCCGAGGCCATCGTCGACCTCACCGCCACTTCCCGAGGCGCTCTTCACCGCCGCCCTCGACATCACTGCCGCCGCCCGAGCCCGCCTAGGACCTCCTCCGCCCGAGCCCGCCCAGGACCTCCGCCACCCGAGCCCGAGCCTGCCCGAGCCGCCGACCATAAGGCTCTCCCTTTCCTCTCCCCTACCCTCCTCTCTCTCTCTCTCTCTCTCTCTGCTAGGGCAAATAAACTCTCCTCTCCAGGTTAATTAACTTAGGTGAATTTAGTTATGATCCCTAGGAATTAGCAGTTGTGGTACTAGTAGATCTTAATTAGATTAACTTAGGTTAATTAGGTTAGGGCAGTAGAGCAGCAACATATAACTGGACCCTAGAAATTAACTTAGGTTAATTAGGTTAGGGCAGTAGTGGTACTAGTAGATGTTAATAAGATGGTTTTTAGTTAGGGAAGTAGGGTTTTACTAGGTTAATTAAGTGAAGTTAAATGAATGACCTAAATGAATGAAATTAGTAGTTAACTGAATTTTTAGGAAAAAATTGTATATGCTTAAGTACTTAACTAAATATTATTTTTAGGACAAACTTGTATATGCTTAAGTAGTTAACTAAATATATTATAGGGTTGTATATATAGTTGCTTAAGTACTTATATAGTTGTTCTGCACCCAATGTATGCTTAAGTAGTTGTATAATTCCTAGTGTTCATAAATGGGTGCTTAAGTAGTTGTAGATGCTTAAGTAGCTAGCTAGCGTTCATATAATTAGTTAGTACTTGTAGATGCTTAAGTACTAGGGCAGTAGGGTTAGGGCAATAGGACATAATTTGTATTGAGTTCTAGGTTTCATAATTTGAAATTTGTGTAGATTTTCTTGAAGTGTGAAACATTGAAGTGGTCATGATATGTGAAAATTCCTCGATTGCGCCCAAGTGGACTTTTGTTATTTCTAGGGAATGAAGCCGAGTGGCCTATGTTTTGTCGGAATGTTGATTCATTTCCGTTCCGGCAAATTTCAGGTGCTTGATTTGTCCACTTTTTAGCAAAGGTCATGCCGAAATATTCCGTGAATCTGGGGATGACTTGTGCTACAAACTAGGACATATTGAGTCCCCGGGATTTGCCACACCGGGAACGAATCAACGTTCCTGCAAAACATAGGCCTTTTTTATGTCTAGAATTAATTGACTAGATTTAATCGTAGGACACATGGCTAGCAACGATGGAGGACAGGGTTCTGGTGATTGCGAAATGTCTACCTGGCGGCAGACGAATATTAGAACCTTGCCAACGATCAACGGTTGTTGTTGCTGGGCCCACCTATCACATCCGAGACCAACATCGAGACGGGTGCCGAGACTGGCGTTGAGACCCAGACCGGCACCGAGACCAGGACCGAGACCAGTACTGAGACCGGCGCCGAGACTGGCATCGAGACTGCCAAAGCCATATAACCGAAACCGAAGAGGAGATGTTGATGCCCAAACCAGCTCCTCACTACTAAACTAGTTGTCACGGAGGAGGAAGACGACAATTTTGAACCAAAACTACCTGTGGAAGCGCGCTCCTGCTACGACAATCAAATAGGCTGCATCGTACGGGCGTCTACCACCATCAACAATGAGAAACTAAAGAAGAGGCCCAATATGAAGCACTCCCTCCTAACCGTGCTACACCAGATATGCTTGTTCCCGGGCCAGGATGAAATCCAATATACGGATCCAGAGAAAGACTCGGCAATGAAGAAGGTAAACAAACACGCCATGACCTAGTTTAGTGACGTGTTGGCCGCCTGGAAAATCAGGGTGAAACACGCCATCGACAAAAAGGAACCCTACTATGAGATTGTAAAGGATAATCCAACACTCACGGAAGAGGAGTTTGAAATATTCAAGGCGGCTTGCGATGCCGAAGATGCCAAAGAAAAGTCGAAGTACATGAAGGGGCTTCAACAGAGGAACATGTGGTGCCACCACCTCGGAAGCCGTGGTTACATGGGGAAGAGGTCCATATGGGCCAAGGAGGACATAGAAAGCGAAAGTATGGGCATCGCAGACTCCTTAGCGGAGTTCACCGTCCGACAGGAGCATGACGTCCTCAGGACCAAGTACCATTGAGACCCGGTCAAGAAGGTTTTCAAGAAAGACCCGGTCACGACGGATTTCATTACACTACTAGTAATTTTAGTTTATGATCAATTCGACTGCACGTTTAGTCATATTTGTAAATGATCCTTGTTCCTTTTGCAGAGAGAGCAGCACAGGATTGCGGTCGAAATTTACTCGCCGTCTAAGGCGTTGGCGAGGCCCAAGTGGAACACCCCATTCAACCGGGCATTAAACATATTGAAATGACTCCCGGTGCACACTTGTCCGTTGAATGGACGCGTGCACGGTGCTGGAGATAGTGCCACGTGGAAGAATTACTATGGTGAGACCACGGGGGAGAGAAAGGGAAAGATGGAGGTTAACTGGAGAAAACATCGACAAGAAGGTTGAGATTGCGATTCAGAAGAATTCAGCTAAGACAGTCGCAACAGTGGTAGCTGCAGCAAAACGGGAGCTGTCAACTAGATGTGGTGTCTTGGTTCCGACTATCATCAGTTGGAGATGGCAAAATCCAAATAAAGATGCAACGGACTTTCCCCTTGCTGACTTCTTCGGCAGCAGCTTGACTAGCATTGCACCAGCACCAGCACTAGCACCGGCTCCCTCACCCGCTCATAGCATCCCGTCCTCCGTCTCGGACGTAATGGCGGTGCTTCATCTTTGGCTGAGCTCGACTCCCTCACGATACCTGTCACACCGGCCCTCTTCAATAAATGTATAATCTCTCGTTTCCGTTGGCTTTCAGATGTCTCACGTCACTGACATGTCTTTGCAGGCCGACGCCCCGAGCACCATATTGTACGACATTAATGGCCAGAAGGTGGACGTGGGGAAGGTGACGATAATGAAGCTGATGGAACAATTGTTCCACAGCCGACCGATCCCCCCTCACGTCTTCTAGGTTTCAGTGGCCAGTGTCAGCTGGCCACGGAAATTTGGCTCCTCCGGTACTAGGGGGAGATGATGAAGAGACCCCGCGGCGGATTGGCAATTGCAAGATGTGGGTCCTGTTGTGGCCAAAGAGCCTACTTCGTCTGGAGGCGGCGGGAGCACATCCACGATGACACAACCTCCGCAAGGTATGAACGTCAGCGCCCATCCTACCCAATTAGCATCGCCTGTCATGCTGGGTGATAGCGGATGGGGTGAGGACGAGGCTCCATTAGTCGTTGATGACATCGCCATAGATGAGGATGAGGATGACGATGACACTCAATAGTATCTCAATACTGGCGCCATTGATGATGGAGGATTGATGGCTCAGTAGTATGAGTACTCAGGGTTTGAGCGTCATGAGTTGATGCCTGAATTGCCGCCTTCGGAGCATGAACATATTATAGACAACCTTCCACCAAATAAGCATCAGAAGAGAGCAAGGAAATGCAACAATAAAGCTGCTGCTATGATCCAGCTGCCTCCGGAGACTCGGGTTCAAGACCGTATACCTGTCCGCGGTGCGGTGAAATACCATATCCCTGGTGAACCAATCCTACCTAAGGCATCGGTAGACGCCATACACGACGATCTAAGGAGAGTTCATGAAAATGTCCTACGAAGAGAGAAAAGTCTAATCGCCTCGGAAAATCCAGGATAACCACTCTGCGTGGTTAACATTCCACGACAAAGGTTGTACGTTGACTCATTCCCCGCGGAGAAGTTGCTCCTGCGATTTGATTACATCTTTGACATGTTTCACTTCAAGAAGCTGGATTTTGCGTTTGTCCACCTTTATGCCTAGTACATGAACGATATCATCAGGATTGAGCAGATACCTTATATCTGTGTTGCTAACCCGTACTTCATGCATGAGGGCTTGTTGGTAGTCTGCGCAAAGCACTGTGAATACGCGAGGGACTACATCGTCAATTTCATGGTCGCCAATAAGGACAAGTGTAGGACCTTGAAGTATGTCTATAGGGGGGGGGTGATTAGACTACTTGACCAATTAAAAACATAGCCTTTTCCCAATTTTAGAGTTTGGCAGATTTTAGCTATCTTAGGACAAGTCAAGCAATCATCACAAAATTCAAGCAAGCATGCAAAGAGTATATGAGCAGCGGAAATTAAATCATGCAACTTGCAAGAAATTAAAGGGAAGGGTTTGGAGGATTCAAACGCCATTGGAGACACGGATGTTTTGGCGTGGTTCCGATAGGTGGTGCTATCGTACATCCACGTTGATGGAGACTTCAACCCACGAAGGGTAACGGTTGCGCGAGTCCACGGAGGGCTCCACCCATGAAGGGTCCACGAAGAAGCAACCTTGTCTATCCCACCATGGTCGTCGCGCACGAAGGACTTGCCTCACTAGCGGTAGATCTTCACGAGGTAGGCGATCTCCTTGCCCTTACAAACTCCTTGGTTCAACTCCACAATCTTCTCGGAGGCTCGCAAGTGACACCTAGCCAATCTAGGAGACACCACTCTCCAAGAAGTAACAAATGGTGTGTTGATGATGAACTCCTTGCTCTTGTGCTTCAAATGATAGTCTCCCCAACACTCAACTCTCTCTCATAGGTTTTGGATCTGGTGGAAAGAAGATTTGAGTGGAAAGCAACTTGGGGAAGGCTAGATATCAAGATTCATATGGTAGGAATGGAATATCTTGGCATCAACACATGAGTAGGTGGTTCTCTCTCAGAAATGGTAAGTTGGAAGTGTAGGTTTTTTCTGATGGCTCTCTCCACGAATGAAGAGGAGGTGGAGGGGTATATATAGCCTCCACACAAAATCTAACCGTTACACACAATTTACCAAACTCGGTGGGACCGATTGAACAGACTCAGTCGGACCGATTTAGTAAACCTAGTGACCGTTAGGATTTTCGGTGGGACCGACATGCGACTCGGTAGGACCGATATGGTTAGGGTTAGGGCATAACGTAATCTCAATGAGACCGGTTACACAAACTCGGTGAGACCGATTTTGGTAATAAGCTTTCCAGAGAGTTAGTCAGGTAAACTCGGCGGGACCGATTCGCTCATTTCGGTGAAACCGAAATGTTACGAAAGGGAAACTGGGAGATTACATTGCAATCTTGGTGGGACCGGTCGCTCACTTCGGTTAGACCGAAACATTACGAAGGGAAACAGAGAGATTACAATCCCATCTCGGTGAGACCGAGATCCCTATCGATAGGACCGATTTGCCTAGGTTTTGTGGCAGTGGCTATGACATCCAAACTCGGTGGCGCCAGATAGAAAGAATCAGTGGGGCCGAGTTTGACTTTAGGTTTAGGTCATTTGTGGATGTGAGAAAGTAGTTGAGGGTATTTGGAACATATCACTAAGCGCATGAAGAAAGATGCTCATTAAGCAACACCTCATCCCTCCTTGATAGTATTGGCTTTTCCTATAGACTCAATGTGATCTTGGATCACTAAAATATAAAATGAAGAGTCTTGAGCTTTTGAGCTTGAGCCAATCCTTTGTCATTAGTATTTTGAGGGATCCACTTTCATCATCCATGCCATGCCATTCATTGAGCTTTCCTGAAATAATAGTCTTGGAATAGCATTAGCTCAATGAGCTATATGTTGTTATGAATTACCAAAACCACCTAGGGATAGTTGCACTTTCAATCTCCCCCTTTTTGGTAATTGATGAAAACATATAGATCAAAGCTTCGACAAATGATAATAAGATTGAAAAACATCGTCGCTTTGAGAAGTATGTGATAAGCAAGAGCTCCCCCTAAATTTGTGCATAGTTTAAGTTTGCTTTGGACTGCAAATTCACAAGGAATTAGGCTTATTGGTTACTCTTCCATGTCACATACATCTTGGTGGAGCGCTCAAAATGATAAAGATTGAATACATGCAATCATCACCAAGCAAAGTGAATGATCACATAAGGATAGGTAAGAAAATATCATCAAACATGCATAAGTGTAGCTTATGATCAAACACATGATCATCATTGTCTCATAGAAAACATCATAGTATCTCAAGCAATCAAAAGCAAACAAAGTTTAACCACCAAAGCAAGAGAGAACAAAAGCAACACTCTCTCTCTCTCTCTCGAAGCCTATGATCTATACATTTTTCTCCCCCTTTGGCAACAAGTTACCAAAAACTTCATAGAAAATGCATAGTGCTAGATCGACTCTCAGGCTTGATCTTCAGGTGGTGGTGTAGAGATGGCTCCTTGGACGAAGGCTTCAGTTGAAGTGGATGGAGCTGGAGGAGTTGGTGCTGGAGCTGGTCGCACTGGAGTTGTAGGGGCTGTAGCTGGTGCAGATGATGTGGCTCTGGTGTCTGTCTCAGGCACTGCAGCTGACCTTTGAGCTCTAGGCACTCTGGCAAATACATTAGTGGTAGTCCTGCCCTTCCTCTCCTGCATGTCATCCTGTAGCTGCTCCACAACTGACTGAATCTCAGTTACTTTGACATCTAGATCATAGAACTTTTGTTCCATGATTCTTTCCAGGCTCTCCTGATTTTGAGTTAGGGTGGCCAACCCCTTCTCAAATCCTCAGTGTTGATGCTATCAAGTATCCAAGCTGCTCCTGCTTGTTCTTCAAAAAATACTCAGATGCCTCCTCTTGTGTTGGCATCTTGGCAGCCTTCTCTCTCTTTGCCTTCTCCTTCTGCTCTTGAGCTTGCACTGATGATGGTTCATTCTCATTCATGACAACCTGATTGTCCTCAAAGTCTGGATAGATAGCAAAATGTTCCTTATCCAACAGATATTTTCCTGTGCCCATCTTTGAGTTAATCAACTCCTGAATCTATGGGGCATATCCACAACTTCTCTTCTGGTCTACTGCAGTCCTCTTAATGGTCTCAACCATAAGGCTCATGACCTTGAATTTCTGTGGCACATCAAACAAATGCAGCATGTTGATAGCATGCCCTCTAACCATGTTGTGGTCACCTGACTTGGGAGAGTGTGCCTTAGGATCCAGTTGATTGTTGGTAGCCCTGACAGAAGAAAGTGGACTGACCCAAACTTGAAAGTCTCAAGAGCTTTGTTTGGGATCTCCTTGTACATGTGTGCCATGGAATTGTGATCCATCTTCTTCTTGGAATAGACATCCAAGTCATCTTCACTCTCCTTTGGGGCATTGATCAGACTAGCCCATTCCTCAACGGTTGACTGGTACCTTGTACCTTCAGACATCCAAACTATCCTCCCATCTGGATAGAAGTGTTCTGTGGAGTAGAATTGCATAATGAGTTCATCATTCCAGTTGGTGAGCTTCTGCCCAACAAAATCTGCAACTCCACAAGCAACAAAACTGTCTTGCACTCCAGGATAGTGTTCTTCGTTTTCTTTCATGTAGGTCCAGTCGACCCACCTCATATCACACACTGGTGCAAGCTTGGGCTTGGGGTCAGCTTTGGGTGCTTCCTTGGGCTTTCATGTTGCAGCCCCTGACTTAATAGCATCACCCATAAGCTTTTATGCCTTGGGTGCCGGTGTAGCAACCTCTTCTTCCTCTTCAGAGTCTCTCCTCATAGAGGGATTTCCATGAACCTGGGCAGTAGTGGTTCTGGCCCTCTTCTTCTTCTTATCCTGAGCAGTAGCTTCATCTTCTGATTCAATGGTAAACTTCATAGTTTCTCTAGTGGGAACTTTCTTGAGTTTGGAAGTTGTGACTCTCCTTGCAGGTGCCTCTTTGGGTTCAGTCTTTTTAGGCACTTGAGTAGATCCTTTGACCTTCAGCATAGGTGTTCTCTTGGCAGGAGCCTTCCTATTGAGTCCAGGTTTAGTGTTCTTTGCTGAGGCATACTCCTTTTTGACCACTACCTTCTTGGAGGTAGCCTCATCTTCTTCTGCCAAATAATCCTCATCCTCAGATTCTGAGGTTCTCTTCTTCCTTGTCCTGGTGGCAGCTTTAGGCAGATTGCTTGGGGTGCTCCTGCTGCCTTCATCTGAAGTGCTAGAGGGACTAGTGCCCTCACTCATGTGATTGTGCTCTTCTGACTTGTTCTGACTATCACTTTGGTCTGACATGCTGCAAATCACTAACTGTTGACCCTGTGAATAGTTATAGATGAGATAGAATGGATGAGCATCACAAAATGTAGAGATTTTTGCAAAAGAATGATTCAAAAATTCAGTTTTAGTTTTCCACATAAAGCATTTCGGATCAACGATTTTCAAACTCCGTGATACGGAAGCAGTTTTGGAACCTAAACTGGTGAACTCGGTTGGACCGAGTCATAGTTCGGTGGCACCGAGACTGCTAGGGTTTCACAAAGTCCTAAAATCGGTCACACCGATTAGGAATTCTTGGTCAGTCCGAGAGTTACTAGTGCAATGGCATTAGCCAAATCGGTGGGACTGAGTTTTTCAACTCGGTGGGTCCGAGATAGTTTCGGCGGAAACCTAACCCTAAATTTTCAAATCCCATCTAATCTAAGGATTGTATTGACTGGATAGGAGTGTTTCAATCGTGGCAAGAATCATTATGAACACAATGTGCTAGGAATCTGACGAGGATAGCACTGTGATCGAGTCCATACCCTAGCTTGGCGATGAACTCGCTACGGCGGCAACGGCGGGGGTGAATTCCGTTGAAGGCGGCGGAGACCAGCGACGAGGAGACGATCCGGAGACCCTGGTGGCAGAGCGAGCTATTGTGAGGGCGAATAGGTTCGGAGAAATTTCCAAATTTTTGCCCGTGAGTATATATAGCCCGACCCTGCCGGTGTGACCGAGTGGAACAACTCGGTGGCACCGAGATGCATAACTGTATACAGTTACAACAACTCGGTGTGACCGAAAAGTTCAAATCAGTTGCACCGAGATTGAAAACCTAGATCGACTTAGTGATCTCGGTAGGACCAAAATAGAGGAATCGGTCAGACCGAGAATCACAAAGAAGTTTTGGAAGTTTAAGTCTATGACGAATCGGGGACTCCGAGTGCTCCTCACACAGAGTGGTTCGAATCCGACTTAATCAAATTTTGTGATGTAGCATGAATAGAGTTTGAGACGAGAAAAGCATAGATAGCTAGAGAAGGTTCTTAGGCATTCTTGTCCATCCACTTGGCAAAAAGAAAAAGAAGCCAATCAATCAAAACAACAAGTGGATGTCCTCGAATGAGTAAAATATGCACCAACATGGTCACACAATAAGATGGCAAATGAAATATGTGGCAAAGCATGCATAACCAATTCTAGCATCTATCAAACAATTGGTGATGACTAGGTCATATATATATATATATGAGTATATTGATTTAGGAGTCAAATGAGAACATTTGATCATAGGTCATACTCATCGTTTAAGCTCAAGCGGGGTTACCACTTTTACATAATGCATTGATGTGTTCACACCATTAGAGTTGCTTTGACTCAATTCTTAGAGTTAAGCTCCCCCTAGATGTGATATCCCCTTTTAGAGGGATGAACTAACCTTGGGTTTTTTCGATGATGACTTCATGTAGGTGTTGAAGATGTGGATGCTCAATGTTGATGTAGATCATTTGGAGCAATCCTTTGGAGTGAGTTGCACTTTCAACATACCTACATGGGTTAGTCCCACAAGGAACAAACAAGAATATCAATAGACATAGAGTGATGCACACACACGATGATGTCCATGAAATCATTAGGTTACCTTGTCCCTTGCCTTACCAACATGAGGGTTTGTGACTCCTTGAACTAGTGCACAATGTGAAGGTTGATTGCACTTGTCGTTGCCAAAATGATATGAGTGAGGAATGTTGGCGGAGTCACCCTCAAGAACTCTCTAGTTCTTCTTCTTCGGGATCCACATCATCTTGATGGTAATCCTTGGAGTTGTAGTTGTACTTGATGAAGTAGAACTTGACGTAGTCTTGGGAATCCACTTGACCAAGGCCTTAGGTGCTTCTTCAAATGCATCAATCTCTACTTGAAGCTTGTCCTTGCCTTTGTTCTTGTGGTCTTGTGGTGGAAGATCATCTTGTGCTTGTGTTCCTTTGAAGTAAGTAGGATCATACTTCTCTTGTTGAGGAACAAACTTCGTCTTGGGGTATTGATCTTCTTCCCACTCAACTCCATTGGCATTGAACTTTCGTTCAAAACCAACACCTTGATTCTTCCGGTGCCTTCCTTGCTTGCGTACAATTTCCTCGAATTGCTTACTCCCGGCAAGGCTTTTGTAAACACCTTTCTCTATAATTCCCTTCAATAAGCTATTTTCTTGCTCAAGTGTAACTTGGCTAAGAGAATCATTAGTGGAATCAAGAGAACTACTAGAAGCAACAATATTGGATTTGACATTATTATTGTTACTACTAGAGGAAGGATCTTTCCTGTACTTGTTACTAGACTTGACTTGAGGCATGTAAGTAGATAAGAGTAAACGCTTGGCAATGTAAGAAGAACTTTTCTTACGAAGATCATCATTGATTGCCTTTAAGAACTCATGCTCTTGCTCAAGATTTAGCTTTGCAAAGCGTAACTTCTCATGAGCTCTTAAAAGTTCTCGAAGATAGTTTCATGGGCTAACTTAAGAGTGTTTAGTTCTTTAGTTAGAAGCTCAATCTTATCCTTATCATTGTCATTCGTTTTATCTTGATTAGCATGATTAATTGATGTTTCATCATAGTATTCATCACTAGAGTTGTCAACAAGTAAATCATCATCCATAAGCAAGTCATCTTCATCACTATTGAAATCAACATACTCGGGATGTGTTACCTTTGGACCTTTGGCCATGAAGCATCTTCCAATTCCTTCATTTGGTGAGTCAAATATGTCATAGGAGTTGGTTTACACAAGGGCTAGACCGGCAACACCTTCATCTCGAGTATATTCGGAGTCAGAATGATAGCTTCTCTTAGAGTGATTGTCGGAGTCGGAGCCGGATATCCATTCACCAACATGAGCTTGATGTCTTCGTTTTGTGTAGCTCCTTGATGACTTGTCCTTGCTTTCTGAATCCTTGCTTCTCCGTGAGGGTCTTCGTTCATAACGATCATCTCTACTCCTCCTTTCTCTTGGTGGTGATTCTTCTCTTTTGCTTCTTCTTTTTGGAGAGTCTTCTCTTCTTTTGTAGGGTGCCGTACACTCATTGGAATAGTGTCTGGGTCTCCCACAATTGTATCAATTTCGCTCTCGATTAGAAGATATTTTGTCATTGTAGGACCTTGACTTGGAGCTTCTTTCTTTGCTTCTACTGTCATAGAATTTGTTGAAGTTCTTCACCGTTAAGCTCAATTCTTCATTGAAGGTTTGTTTATCACTTGATGATGTGGGGGCTTCACTTGAGACTTTGTAAGCACCACTTGACTTGTTGTGAAGTTCCTCCTTATCCTTGAGTGACATCTCATGAGCAACAATTCTTCCGATGACTTCCGTTGGCTTGAGATCTTTGTAGTTTGGCATCATTTGGATCAATGTGCACACGGTATCATACTTTCCGTCCAATGCTCTTAGGATCTTCTTGATGATGAATTTGTCAGTCATCTCTTCACTCCCTAAGCCGGCAATCTCATTTGTGATAAGTGCAAGCGTAGAGTACATTTCAGCTACACCTTCACCATCCTTCATTTTGAACTTGTCAAGCTGACTTTGGAGCACATCCAACTTGGATTCCTTGATGGAGTTGGTACCTTCATGCATATCAATCAAAGTATCCCAAATTTCCTTTGCATTCTCAAGACGGCTGATTTTGTTGAATTCTTCGGGGCACAATCCGTTGAAGAGGATATCACAGGCTTGAGCATTGTATTGCAACATCTTTAATTCATCCGCGCTAGCTTCACGGTTTGGTTCTCTCCCATCAAAGAATTCAACTTGCAAGCCAATACACACAATAGCCCAAACAACGGGGTTATGTCCAAGAATATGCATTTTCATCTTATGCTTCCAACTAGCAAAATTAGTACCATCAAAGTAAGGACCTCTACGGTGATAATTTCCCTCACTAGACGCCATACTCTCCTAGGTTGTGAAACCAAGGCTATGACCACCAAAAGCTATGGAAATCAAAGCAAATGGAGACCAAAGCTCTGATACCACTTTTAGGACCTTGAAGTATGTCTAGAGGGGGGTGATTAGACTACTTGACCAATTAAAAACTTAGCCTTTTCCCACTTTTAGAGTTTGGCAGATTTTAGCTATCTTAGGACAAGTCAAGCAATCATCACAAAATTCAAGCAAGCATGCAAAGAGTATATGAGCAGTGGAAATTAAAGCATGCAACTTGCAAGAAAGTAAAGGGAAGGGTTTGGAGGATTCAAACGCAATTGGAGACACGGATGTTTTGGCGTGGTTTCGATAGGTGGTGCTATCGTACATCCATGTTGATGGAGACTTCAACCCACAAAGGGTAACAGTTGCGCGAGTCCACGGAGGGCTCCACCCACGAAGGGTCCACGAAGAAGCAACCTTGTCTATCCCACCATGGCTGTCGCCCATGAAGGACTTGCCTCACTAGCGGTAGATCTTCACGAAGTAGGCAATCTCCTTGCCCTTACAAACTCCTTGGTTCAACTCCACAATCTTGTCGGAGGCTCCCAAGTGACACCTAGCCAATCTAGGAGACACCACTCTCCAAGAAGTAACAAATGGTGTGTTGATGATGAACTCCTTGCTCTTGTGCTTCAAATGATAGTCTCCGCAACACTCAACTCTCTCTCATAGGTTTTGGATCTAGTGGAAAGAAGATTTGAGTGGAAAGCAACTTGGGGAAGGCTAGAGATCAAAATTCATATGGTAGGACTGGAATATCTTGGCCTCAACACATGAGTAGGTGGTTCTCTCTCAGAAATGGTAAGTTGGAAGTGTAGGTTTGTTCTGATGGTCTCTCCACGAATGAAGAGGAGGTGGAGGGGTATATATAGCCTCCACACAAATCCTAACCGTTACACACAATTTACTAAACTCGGTGGGACTGATTCAACAGACTCGGTCGGACCGATTTAGTAAACCTAGTGACCGTTAGGATTTTCGGTGGGACCGATATGGTTAGGGTTAGGGCATAACGTAATCTCAGTGAGACCGATTACACAAACTCGGTGAGACCGATTTTGGTAATAAGCTTTCTAGAGAGTTAGTCAGGTAAACTCGGTGTGACCGATTCGCTCATTTCGGTGAGACCAAAATGTTACGAAAGGGAAAGAGGGAGATTACATTGCAATCTCGGTGGGACCGATCGCTCACTTAGTTTAGACCGAAACGTTACAAAGGGAAACAGAGAGATTACAATCCCATCTCGGTGAGACCGAGATCCCTATCTGTAGGACCGATTTGCATAGGGTTTGTGGCAGTGGCTATGACATCCAAACTCGGTGGCGCCGGATAGAAAGAATCAGTGGGGCCGAGTTTGACTTTAGGTTTAGGTCATTTGTGGATGTGAGAAAGTAGTTGAGGGTATTTGGAACATATCACTAAGCACATGAAGCAAGATGCTCATTAAGCGACACCTCATCCCTCCTTGATAGTATTGGCTTTTCCTATATACTCAATGTGATCTTGGATCACTAAAATATAAAATGAAGAGTCTTGAGCTTTTGAGCTTGAGCCAATCCTTTGTCATTAGTATTTTGAGGGATCCACTTTCATCATCCATGCCATGCCATTCATTGAGCTTTCCTGAAATAATAGTCTTGGAATATCATTAGCCCAATGAGCTATATGTTGTTATGAATTACCAAAACCACCTAGGGATAGTTGCACTTTCAACAAGGAGATGATTCTCCTGCCTTATCGTCCCCTGTAAGTCATCCGCGCGGATATCCTTCCTTCGATTTCAATCATTCATTTGCACGGTGGAGGCTAATTAATTTGATGTGTACTTATTTTGCGCAGCCACGGGTGTGCCATCCTCATCATCCTTTACCCCCGATACTCCCATGCTCTTTACTTCGACTCGTCGAAGAACATGAACGAACAGGATTACACCCACATCAAGTATGTTCTCGACAATGCTATGGTTTTGTATGCCGTACGGGGTGGAGAGATCAAGACCAAGAACAAGAGGAACGGCAACCCCGCCTTCAGCCATAAGACCAACTTCTGCAGCATCCAGCAACCGAGTGATACTCTTAGTGATGGATTATAACTCCTACACCACATGTTGGAGTACAGAGGGGATCAGCAAAACCTTCGCATGTCACCTACATCCGGTGTGACGCCCGGGTAATTAAGCTACAGTGATCCTCTGCTAGTGATGCCACGTCACCTCGATTATAGTTGCTAATCTCGAGTTAATTCGAAACCGATTCAAATTCAAATTTAAAATTTGGTAAATAATAAAAGTTTTCAAACATTAAAATAAAATTGTTCGGTTTGTACTAGATATTACATAGATAATTATGGTGTAGAAGACACAGTTTTATAAGATGCATAAATATTTTAAATTGAATTAAAACAGAGGAGAAAATAAATAAAAGAAAACAAACAAAACAAACAAAAAAACAGAAGACCAGAACCCCCCCCCCGCTGGGCCATGAGGCCCAGCTAGCTAGCCAGCCAACCGGCCCACCCCGGCCGTGGCCTATATGGCCTGCCTCTCCATTCCCCGAACCCTAGCGCCCCACTCCCTCATGATCCCCACTTCTCCCTCGTCTCCCTCCCAGCGCTGCCACTCGCAACACACACACACATACGCATCGGCACAGGGAGAGGAGCGCCCCTGTCCGATCACCCCCCCCCGCACGCTCGTGCCCGATGCAAACCGCCGCCGGCGCCGCCCCTCCCGGATTCCTCCGGGCCCCTCCTCTCCCTCGCACGGCGCTCGCTTGAAGCTGCGTCCTCGCCTCATCACCGACCCGATGTCGTCGCCCGTCGTCACGCCACCACCGCCCGGAGACCTTGCCGCCTCGACCTCATCTCCGTCGCCGACCCGACCCCGACCTCGTCGTCCTTGTCCTCCCCGAGCCCATTGCCATGACCCTGCAACCCTTTGTGAGGACCCCCCTCCTTCTCCTCTTCCCCGCGCTCCAGCAGCGCACCTGCACGCCCGCGTCGTCCGCGCCGACGCATGGCTCCCTGCCATGCTCCGACCCCCTCCCATCGCCGTCGTTCTTCGCCCGCGCCTGCCCCGTCCGGCCTCAAGACGCGCCCCGCCCGCGCTCACCGTGGCCTCGCCCCGCACCGTTGCCTCACTCCCGCGCCGGTTCCCTCTCCCCTCTGTCCCCGCGCGAGCACCACCGCTCCTCGCTCGCCCCGTCGACGGCGCCCTCGCCTCCGTCCCCCTGCTCCCCCGACAGCGCCGGCCCCGAGCGCTCCTCCCCGCGGTCGCCTCTCCACAGGCCACGGCCGGCGCGCCCCGCTCCGGCCATGACCTCGCCGTGGTCACCGCTTCCCAGATCCGGCCCCTGCCGGGTCCACCCATCTGGGCTGCGCTCGTTAACCCGTTAGCCCACACCCGCTTTTGGCCCTTGTGAGCCTATGACAGGGGGCCCCACGCCCAGAACGGTTTTATAAAAAAAAGAATTAAAAAAATATATATTAAATAAATAAATAATAATTAAATTAATTAATTAATTAAGGAATTAATTAAGTTAACTAATCATAATTAGATTAACCTAATTAACTAATTAGTTTAATTAAACAGTAATTAGATTAGCTAAACATTAATTAGACTAAACAGTCAATGACGAACGGGACCCACCTGTCAGGTTGACCAAGTCAACCCTGTTGACTGCTGACGTCAGCATGACATCATGCTGACGTCATAAATTCATTTTTGAATTAAATAATTAATTAATTAAATTCCAGAAATTAATATAATCTTTAGAAAATCATATCTTTTAATCCGTAACTCGGATTAAAATATTTTCAACATGAAAGTTGCTCAGAACGACGAGGCGAATCCGGATACGCAGTCCGTTCGTTCGCCACACACCCCTAACCTATCGAACTCGCAACTTTCCCCCTCCGGCTCCTCTGCCCGAAAACGCGAAACACCAGGAATACTTTCCCGGATGTTTCCCCCCCTTAACCGGTACCACCTCATACCACGTTAGGGCACACCTAGCACCGCTCATTGTCACGTCACGCATCGTCGTGTTTATGTTTGCATTGTATTCATTGTTTCTTCCCCCTCTTATCTCCGGTAGACTACGAGACGGACGCTGATGCCACCGAGTACGACTACGTCACCGACGACCCCTCCTTGTCTGAGCAACCAGGCAAGCCCCCCCTTTGATCACCAGATATCGCCTACTCTTCTCTATACTGCTTGCATTAGAGTAGTGTAGCATGTTACTGCTTTCCGTTAATCCTATTCTGATGCATAGCCTGTCATTGCTGCTACAGTCATTGATACCTTACCCGCAATCCTAAATGCTTAGTATAGGATGCTAGTGTTCCATCAGTGGCCCTACACTCTTGTCCGTCTGCCATGCTATACTACTGGGCTGTGATCACTTCGGGAGGTGATCACGGGCATATACTATATACTTTACACTGTTACATTACCTGTGATACTGTTCGGAGTTGGGGGCTGAAAGGACAGGTGGCTCCATCCCGGTAGAGGTGGGCCTGGGTTCCCGACGGTCCCTGACGGTTACTTTGTGGCGGAGCGACAGGGCAGGTTGAGACCACCTAGGAGACAGGTGGGCCTGGCCTTGTTCGGCATTCGCGGATACTTAACACGCTTAACGAGATCTTGGTATTTGATCTGAGTCTGGCTACTGGCCTATACGCACTAACCATCTACGCGGGAGTAGTTATGGGTATCCCGGCGTCGTGGTATCAGCCGAAGCACTTCAGACGTCAGCGACGGAGCGGCGCGCGCCGGATTGGAACGTAAGCCTGCTCTTGTATTAAGGGGGCTAGTTCTGCTTCCGGCCGCCCTCGCAACGTGCAGGTGTGCTATGGGCGATGGGCCCAGACCCCTGTGCGCTTAGGTTTAGACCGGCGTGCTAGCCTCTCTGTTTTGCCTAGGTGGGGCTGCGACATGTTGATCTTCCGAGGCCGGGCATGACCCAGGAAAGTGTGTCCGGCCAAATGGGATCGAGCGTGTTGGGCTATGTGGTGCACCCCTGCAGGGAAGTTAATCTATTCGAATAGCCGTGATCTTTGGTAACAGGACGACTTGGAGTTGTACCTTGACCTTATGACAACTAGAACCGGATACTTAATAAAACACACCCTTCCAAGTTCCACAGACAACCCGGTGATCGCTTTTCTACAGGGCGACGAGGAGAGGATCGCCGGGTAGGTTTATGCTATGCGATGCTACTTGGAGATGCTACTTGGAGATGCTACTTGGAGGACTTCAATCTACTCTCTTCTACATGCTGCAAGACGGAGGCTGCCAGAAGCGTAGTCTTCGACAGGATTAGCTATCCCCCTTTTATTCTGGCATTCTGCAGTTCAGTCCACCGATATGGCCCTTTACACATATACCCATGCATATGTAGTGTAGCTCCTTGCTTGCGAGTACTTTGGATGAGTACTCACGGTTGCTTTGCTCCCTCTTTTCCCTCGTTTTCCTCTTCTTCTCGGATGCCGCAACCAGACGTTGGAGCCCAGGATCCAGATGCCACCTTCGGCTACGACGACTACTACTCTGGAGGTGCCTACTACTACGTGCAGCCCGCTGGCGATGACCAGGAGTAGTTTAGGAGGATCCCAGGCAGGAGGCCTGCGCCTCTTTCGATCTGTATCCCAGTTTGTGCTAGCCTTCTTAAGGCAAACTTGTTTAACTTATGTCTGTACTCAGATATTGTTGCTTCCGCTGACTCGTCTATGATCGAGCACTTGTATTCGAGCCCTCGAGGCCCCTGGCTTGTATTATGATGCTTGTATGACTTATTTTATTTGTAGAGTTGTGTTGTGATATCTTCCCGTGAGTCCCTGATCTTGATCGTACACATTTGCATGCATGATTAGTGTACGATTGAATCGGGGGCGGCACATTCGGGGATGCCCATATTATGCAATGGGCAAAGAATGTAGGAGATATCGAGGATCATCGGCTTCGAGCTGAGTTCTATCACATGCAGCGTGAACTTGCCCAAATCATCATGAAGGTGGTCCTCAAAAAACAGGGATGTTCTACAAGGAAGGGAAAATGTCACGGGAAGACGTTTGAACACGCATATTCGCTCAGCGTCTTGACCTGAAGCCTTTCACTAAGCTCGGGGACTATCTCCCTGACTTGGATGGATGGCACAACATGTTTGAGTGATTGTTGATATATGACAATGTGTCTGTTTAGTCTATACTTTCTGTATGAGGAAACTTTGAGTTATGCACGACGAAACTTTATTTGTGATGTAATTAAATTGTCCTCCTCGACTAGCAAAGATCACTCTAGTTAGGGCATTTTGGGTATGATGAACTTTGTTATTTAGGCTTATGATATGTTGCTTCTATTTTTGCCAAGTCTGTCTCTTTCTATTGCTCAACTATATATGTTGTGTATCTTCGACTCATGTGACGATTTAGGTGCATAGATCATCAAGGGCGAAGAAGTGCTACGCCAGGAGGATATGATGAGTGGCCGTAGTGTCAGGCCCAGGTGTACCGGTTTCCGGTTTCTCAGCGACAACCAGTAGTTAGTTTAGGTTCACGCTAGTGCGAGAGGGGGATACAAACTCATGTACTGCATAGATCCGCTCTCAGACATAGTGATAGCTATTCTCGCGTATATCATTGTTTAGATGGATAACGATGTAGTTGCAGGTAATCGAGACTTGTATCGCTATTTTCGAGATGATGATGAGAGACCACTATGAGTGACATGATTTGGTTGATGATTATGTTGGATAATGATTATGATGATGACATGATCTGATGCTATGATTACATTTGTATGTGTATGATATGCTAAAGATTATTGTATAAAGCCTGTTCAAATACAAAACAAATATGCAAAAAAACAAAAAATAATAAAACTAACAGTAGCGAGCGGAGTAGAGGCTAGCAACAGCACGCTCTTACCAGTAGCGCGCCCTAGATAAATGCGTTGCAGATATTAAAAGTAGCGCGTTGCGCTAAAGCTCGGTGCTGCTAGCCATGTATAGCAGTACCGTGGGTCAACATGTGCTACTGATACATGTTAGTTGTAGTGCCGTATCAGTAGCGCTGTTCCCTGCGCTACAGATACATCTAATATGCACGCTACTGCTAGGCTTTTCCCTATTATATCATTTTGATAACATGATCTTGAGGTTAACCATACTTCCCTCCTCGTAGGAACTGCATCTTGACATTAAGTTACTTCTTTTTTAGATCAATAGTCAGAGGTACCCAGATCCAATAAGTAGAAGCCAGATAAACAAGACTCAGGGAAGTGAATTAAAAAGGAGAAATATAAAAACAGACTCCAAGGTGAGAACACCCACTTCCTACATCAAGCATGGAAGACCACGAGGCTAAGAGAAATAGAAACTACAACATATACACATCGAAGAACACGAGGCTAAATGAAAGTAATTGAAAGGGTGTTACTTACCAAAGCTCGTTTTACAGGTTTGGTGCAGCTCCCCTTTAACTTGACACGTTCCTTGAAGATTTCCCCAATATCCCGTGTTTGGTCTTCATTGCTCCTCTGCATGTTCGCATTCGTACTTCTAAAATCTCAACATGGCAAGAAAAATATAGTAATACTCACGCATCTTATGGGCAACATTAAAGCACTCATCTGCCATGTTAGGGCATCTCCAACAGGCGCGCGACGCGCGGCTTGTTAAAAGAGCGTTTACATCATCGGAATAGCCAGTTTTTGTGGGCTATGGAGTGTTGGCTCCAGCGGCCGCAACAAAAACTTGCACGCACGCGCCGCTCGAGCAGAAGTGCTATATTTTTCTCCTTTCTACTCTGACTCAATACACATTCGACTTTGAGTCGATACTTGCATAGATAGATACAAAGATACACTACTAGGGAAAAGCCTATACACAGAATCTTACCAGCAGCGCTCCTCAAAACACGACACTCCTGCTATTTAGCAGCAGTGCATAGCAAAACACGCTGCTGAAAGGAAAATAGCGGTAGCGCATGCGCACCAAACCGCGCTACTGCTCTAATTGCCATGACCTCGCCATCCAGCTAGTTATAGCAGTAGCGCCCTATATTGAACCGCGCTACTGCTATAGAAGTTAGCAGCAGCGCGCTTCTAAGAAAATCGCTACTGCTAAGATCAGCCCACAAGTTTAGTCCCACCTCGCTCCACGAACAGGGTGTTTACCATCTTAAATATGTTACTTCTGAAACTATCACCACCAGTTGGTGTTCACTGAACTCTATGTGTAGAATTTGTGGCTGAAATATGAGTCCTCTTCGGTTCCTACTGGAGAGGACTCATATTGACAATTCAGATTGTACACAAAAAGATCATTGATGGCCAATGTATTTTTGCATTGACGTATTTTTGTATACATACACTTAGCAGTAGCGCTTTATCTGCAAAGCGCTACTGGTAGTCCAACTTAGCAGTAGCGCGCCATAATGCACAGCGCTACTGCTATTCAGATTAGTTGGTGTGCATTTTGGCAAACGCGCTACAACTAACCCTACCTTATCCCCACGCGCGCGCCCGACCCTCTCTCTCACTCACACTCTCACTCTCGCCCGTGCGCCGATAACCGTCGTCATGCGTCACTACTGCCGCCGCCTTCGTCCGTCCGCCGCCGAGGTACTCCCCTCCTTCCATCCCTCCTCCATCCTCCTTGCACTGCACCCTCCTCCCTCCGCCTAGGCCGCTCCTCCTCCCTCCTCCGCCGGCATCCCTCCTCCAACCGCCCTCGACCTCACAGCCGCCACCCGAGCCCACCCAGCACCGCCGCCTCCCGATCCCGATCCCTCCCTCGCCGCCCCTACCTCTCCATCGCCCCCACCCCATTTCTCTCTGCTTAGTTAGTACTGGATGTTGTTTAGTAGTAGTAGATGTAAATTTAGGGTTCATAGATAAAGATTTTTAGTAGTAGTAGATGTTAATTAGTAGTAGTGATGGTTCTAGTTAACTAGGGCAGTATGATTAATAGTAGTTGTAGTTGAATTACTTTATTAAGTAAATTAATAAACTAGTTGAACTAGTTGAATTAATAGAACTAATGTATTTTTAGTAAGATAATTAATAAACTAGTTAATACGGTTTTTGCTTTTGTAGAAATCAAGGATCCCCACCATCATCCCCGTCGTCGTCCCCGTCACCGACCCCCTCCGACATGGAGGTGAGACCAGCCAAATATCCATGTATATCTTGTGTTGCTCAAATAGGATATGTGGTTGCCCAAGTGGCCGTTCATGTTCAGTTTACACCTCCGAGTGGCCTATGTTTTGCCGGAGTGTTGATTATTTTCCGTTCCGACAAATTTCAGGCGCTCGATATGTCCTTTTTTAGCAAAGGTCATGCCGGATTTTTCCATGAATTCTGGCATGACTTGTGCTAGAATATGTAGGAAATTTCGAGTGGCCTGGATTTTCTTGAAAAATAATGATCTAATTTAGATTTTTTAGTACATATATTTAATTGTACAAGTTTAATCTTTGAATTGTGAATGTAGTAAATGTCGTACTCGAACGATGACAGTATCCCGGGGGAGTGCAGCTGGTGCCACGACGATCGAGGTATGTGCGACAGGTGCGTTGAGCTGGACGAAGATCGGCGCTTCAGCATTAAGCTCTAGGAGACCTTTGATGTTGAAACAATACGCAACAACGACAAGTATTTTTTTCATAATTAAGCATGACTTAAACTATTTCAATGTCTAATTTTCATCTTTTACAATTCGACTAGCTTATCCCATGCCATGCAAAACGCTATGTCTTGGAGAGGATGGGTTTTGAAGACCATGAAAATTTTGAAACAAAGAGAATACACCTAAGGACCCATCATCATATGGATTTTGAAGTAAATCTGTGCAATGCTCAGAGCGTAATCCATTTTGGTTGCCAAAATTGGGAAGCACTTTGCAAAATGTATGGTTTTTATGAGGGTATGATTGTCACCATGGATCTTGGTGATCCTGACATCTAGCAAGACAATATGCACATTTGGGTCCTTGTTGATACGCTTCCGATTGTACCGCTATGTGAGTTTCTCAAACATAGTTCTTAACTATTTTATATTGTTTATTTAAAAATAGTTGACAACTTATTTCCGTTGACAGCTTATTTTGATTCTTCAAAGACTGTGCGGAAGATGGTAGACAAAACCCACTACACCGATGGCTCCGAATTACACTACTAGGGAAAACCCTAGCAGTAGCACTGGTTTTGTGCTCACTAGTAGCGCAGGTAGGCGCGCTACTAATAATGCGCTCCAACTATTGCTTAGCACTAACGCATGCCCGCCTGCACTACTGCTAGGACAAATAGCTGCAACGTTTGTTCAGTACCACGCTACTGCAAAGGTAACTACTTGCAGCGTGTTTTCAGTCCATCGCTACTAGTATTTTTTTTATTTTTTTATTTTTAGTGTATTTATGCGCCATCGTACAAATATTGGTACAATACCAGTTATGAGGTTTACATCATTATGTCCATAACAGTTTGTCAAATGAAGGTGGATTAGGTTCAAGTGGAGGAAATATGTGGTGCATGTCAAAAGTATACTACTAATCCAAACTTGATCTAGTTTGGACTAGTAGTACTTTCGATGTGCACCACATGTTGCCTCCACTTGAATCTAATCCGCCAGCACAGGCTATTTAATCATCATCATAGTCATTACCACCAACAGTATTTATTTAATCACCACTAACACTAGCTAATAATAATCATCATAGTCATTACCACCAACACTAGCTATTTTATCATCATAGTAATATAGTGTAGCACATCATCATCCTCAAACTCATTTCTAGCTAGCTAATCACTCCTGCCGCTCTCTCTTAGGTAAAATAACATAAAACATGTATAGCTATCCTCCTTGATCAAGCTGGAGCATGCAGATGAACCTGTCTCCTAATCGTGGGTAGCACATCTGTTTGCTGCCCCCTAGTACTTCTCTGCACTCCCCCATCACATATTTGGTCCAGTCTTGCACTGTTAAGCATCCGTCGCTAATCTTGAATGCACTAAAGTAATCTGTAGGATATCTTGGCCGTAAGCTGATAATACTCATGGTACCTTTAGTCTCGATCCCATAAGGCACAACATTCATTGGGAGTCCCTGTTGAAGAACATCGTATGGTAACATACTTAGCAATGAAGTTTAGTTTCAAAAATAATGTATGGAAAAGATGCACTGATGACAAATAGTAAAAATCTTACCATCCTTCCTGAATAGATGTGACCGTAGTTCATTACGAACACTATTGGTCGCACATTTTCAGTACTAATATTTCTAAATGCAGGAAGAAAATTTGTCTTGACAGTATCAAGATCCTCATGCCATGAAACATAATGACTGAGCTCCTCGCAGTTGAGTTCAGCCCCATGACAGTATACGGTCCTGTCTACCAAGCGCTGGACATGTTTGCTTGCACCGAAATAAGCTGACAATACAAATTAGTTGTCAACTATTTTTGAATAAATAATATCAAAGACATAAATATGTTTGAGAAACTTATATAATGGTATAACTGGAGGCGTCTGCACATCGACCCAGATGTCGGTATTACCTTCAATATCATCTTCCGGACGAATATCAAAGGTGATAACCATATCAGGCTCAAATGCATAAGTCTTGCATAGTGCTCGCCATGTTTTGCATCCAAAATAGGTGTAGTCGTCTGAATTGTACAATTTTGCATGGAAAATATAACCATGCTCGATCTTCAAGTAAACTTTCTTTTCCTCCATACTATGACTGAAACCTATGTTATCCAATACAAAAAATCTTGCATGGCAGGGGATACGCTAGTAGAATAGTAAAAAAATATAAGTTGAAGCAAATGAAGCAGATGCCATGCTTAATTACGAAAAAAGACTTGTCGTTGTGACTTACTGTATCCACTTCGAAGTTCTCGTCCAACTTGATGCTGAAGCGCCTATCATCATCTAGGAAGATTCCGTCGCACAGGCCGCGCTCGTCTTGGCAGTATTTGCAAATACCAAAATCCTTTTCATCGTCAGACATTTCCTATGTTCATAGTTAAAACATTAATTGAAAATCGATCGAAGACAACTACCAAGATACTCAACACACAAATCCGGAGCACTCGATATTTCCTACATATTCTGGCACAAGTCATGCCAAAATTCACGGAAAAATCTGGCATGACCTTTGCTAAAATAGGACATATCGAGCGCCTGAAATTTGCCGGAACGGAAATGAATCAACACTCCGGCAAAATATAGGCCACTCGGAGGTGTAACCTGCAAACATGACCGGCCACTTGGATATTGAGCAACATAAGATATACATTTCAAAATATCTTATAGGACTCAAATTAGCATGCATTCAATAAGCAAAAGTAAATCATCTCATGCCTCCGTACATTGTCGAATGTTATCACTAATACATCACGAATAGTGTCATACATATAACTTCACTAATACAACTAAAACCCTAGCACACGACGGGTATTGGCGCGGGAGGTGGACACCCACAGAGAAGGAACCATCACGGGATCATAGCTCCAGTGAGATCCCCGAAGAACCTGCCAGGTATTGGAGAACGGCCTGTGCTCCAACGCAAACAAGTAGCGACGGACGTGTGCGTCCTCCTCACTAACACGGTGACGCACCACCTCCGTGGAGTCCTCGAGCCTCTGTATCGTCACTGGCCCATGCGACCGCCACCAAAGAAGGTTCGGGTCAACGACAGGCTGGCTCCTCACCAACCTGCGCCCCCTGGTAGGTAGCGCCTCCCACTACCACCCGGCGGAGCCCAGTCCTGGACATGGCCGATCTGGTCAAGCAGGTGTCGTCCTCCGCTGAATCGACGACGAGGATGCGGGGTAGGCATCGTCCACGTCGAGGCGGGAAAAATTGCTTTAACTAAAAAATAGAAACAAGTTCTTACTAACTAGTTCTATTAATTCAACTTGTTCTTACTAAAAATAAACTTACTATAAATAAAAATATTCTAGTACCTAATTAGTACCTAGTTCTTACTAACTAATTAGTACCTAGGAACTACTGCCCTAATTACCATCTAATTTGATGAACCTATAGGGGTGGAAAGTGGTAGCGGATATTTCAATTATCCAACTATAAAGTGAAATAAGTGGTCAAATTTTACTCGTTTTATGATTCATCTTAGAAATTTGATTTGTTTTCACCCTTACATGAACCCTAACTCATTTGGGCCGCATCCGATTTGTTTCCGCTCTTACATGAACCCTAACTAATTTGATGCAACTAAACTATAAAGAAACCCTAGGCAGAGGTATGGGAGAGGGAGGAGCGGGCGTGCTCACCTCGGGTGCCTGCGATGAGGGAGGGGCAGGGCGGCGTTGAGGTCGGGGTCGGGGCTCGGGCGCGCGGCAGATGGCGGCCGGCGTCAAGGTCGGGGTCGGGGCGGCGTCCGGGGCAGCGTTGAGCTCGGGGGCGGGGGCGGCATTGAATCTGGGGTCGGGGCGGCGTAGAGGGTGCGGAGAGCGCGCGGCAGCCGATGGTCGACGGCGGCGGCCGACGGGCGACGGCGGCGGCGAGAATGGAGAGAGTTGGATTTGGGGGAAGTGGCCGCGTGGGGAAGGACGAACTCCGTGGTTAAGTCAGAAGTAGCAGTAGCATCTTCCACGAAAAGCGCTGGTGCTATCTTAGCTACAACGCGTTCTGCGATACACGCTACTGCTACTGCTTTCTCTTTTTTTCCCTTTTTCATTTAGTTTTCTTCACATTTTATTTGTTTCCTTTCACCTTATTCTATTTATTTCATTTTCAATTACCTTTCCATTTTCTTTCCATTTAATTTTATAACCTTTAGCAGCAGCGAGTTTATATTAAAACGCGCTGCTACAAACAAAGTAGTGGTAGCGCGGTTCGTCATAGATCGCTACTACTATGTGTAGCCTATCGGCTAAGCCGTGGGAATTTTAGTAGTAACGTGTGTATAGCAAGACGCGCTACTGCTAGATCTTTATCTACAGCGAGGTTTCCTCAGGCGCGCTACTGCTAATTAGCACCAGCGTGATTTTTTGACCCACGCTACTGCTAAAGTTCTATGTATAGGGTTTTCCCTAGTAGTGTTAACTTATAAGGAGAAAAATCATCTGATTGCATTTTGTACTCTTCTTGAGGATAACAATAACTATTATCGAACTCCTCCAAATTATGGTGAATACGTGCCACTAGTGCACGTGTTGAACCACGGTAACTTCTCTGGAGATACCCTGGTAAGATTTTTTACTATTACGACATCCGTGCATCTTTTGCATACTTCTAAAACTAGTACATCATTGCTAACTACTAAGTTATTACTATGTTTTTCAACAGAAACTCCCGCTGGATTGTGTGCCTCATTTGATGTATCTGAATGGTTGCCTTATAGTTCTGAACATACTGCCAGGTAAATCTAGGGAGCTCACCTGTGCATATCGGATTTCTAAAACCGGTGAACACATGTTCATCAAAGAATGGAAGAAATGTATGGACATTCGCAAGAAGGTTCTTGGAAGTAACATTCAGCGAAAGGCAAGAATTGGAGACAGGCTAATCTCCATTCTCCATAATGGAGAGTCAGGGGCTATCTTGTTTTTTGCTATTTAACCTTAGAAAATGTATTAGGTCTTAATCGAATGTAGTAGGTCCTATGAGGTACAATATGTTTATTATGTGGTAATGTGTTAGAGTTGATAATGAGGAGGTGTTATATGAGGAGGTGTGATGTCATTGTCCCATGAGGTACAACTTGTGACTACGACTAGTGACCATTTTGCTATGTGATGTCATTGATGAAAACGATGATCTTGAGGAGGTGTTATATGACAATGATGTATTATGATGATAAGTTGTTAATGATATGATGATGATGATATTATTATCATTGGGTGAAAGAACCGCGGATTAGTTTCAAGTGGATGGACATCGACTTGAAACTAGTCCACGGTTCTTTCACCCCGTGATGCAATAACTCATTATGATGTAAAAACAATCTCTAAATTCTTGTTGTATGAAAACTTGTGTAAAGGTGTATGAATACAACATGAAATAAAAAAATAAAAAAATACTAAATAATAGTAGTAGCGCGGGCAAGGAGAAGCGCTACTACTAATTACCAGTAGCGCTCCTCTGGAGAAGCGCTACTACTAAGTCAATTTAGCAGTACCGTGGGTCTAGGCACGCTACTGCTAAGCTTTAGATGTAGTGCCTTATCAGTAGCGCTCCTGCCCGCGCTACTGATAGGCCTAAAACTCGCGCTGCTGCTAGGCTTTTCCCTAGTAGTGATAGTTCTCAGCATAGATAGATAAAAATAGATAGTTCAACTACTCCTCGTCGTGCGACTCCGCCTCGGTGATGTCCTCCTCCAACGTATCAATGAAGGTGTCAAGATAACGATCATCATCGGAGTCCTAGGGCGACGCTGCTCATAGCTTGATGTTGAATTGGCGCCATCCTTCTGCGTACACCTGTCCTCGCGATAGGCGGCTCGCTCCACCCTCCTCTTCTCCCTCGCCACCCTCCTTTGCGCATCGAACTCGCTCTCATTGATGATGTCCTGCGGGAAGCGTTGGCGCCACAACGCCATGGCTTCCTCGTCCATCTTAGCGATGCCAAGATGTCTCCCGCCTCCAGTTCTCGCGACGATCCTCATCGGTGATAAGCCGCGGGGAAGGCGCGAGCTCCTGCGCCCATTCCTGCGTTGGTATGTTGGGGAAGTTCATGTCCCTATGAGGCCGTCGGAGGCGCCACGTCGCAGCGTCGTATGTGCGGGCAGCCTCGTGGGCAGTGTCGAAAATGCCAAGGCTGCGGTGCATCTCGCAGAACCAGATATCAGCGGAGAAGGCGCCGGATGGGCGCGCGCAGACGCCATGGTAGCTCCAAGTTTCCCGGCAACGCGGTGATGGTAAGGTGAGAAAGAGCGGTGGCGAGGCAAGAAAGAGCGGGGAGAGAGCGGTGGCGAGGCACAGAGCGATGGGAGGGCACTGGAGGGCATTGGATTTTATAAAGTGCGTCGGACACCGCACGCCAAAACTAGCGCACACCCAACAGCTTTTCCCCCCGCGTGCACGGTCCTTTCCCCATGTCCCTGCTATCTCTACTATCTACTCTTATAAAATACTCCCTCTGTAAACTAATATAAGAGCGTTTAGATCACTAAAATAGTAATCTAAACACTCTTATATTAGTTTACGGAGGGAGTATAAAAAATAGAGTTGGTGATAATGGTGTGCCTGTCATCCTACAATATAGGCCATCCGATTTATATCTGGCGGATAGGAAGGAAACTATGGCAATTTTGCAAAAAGATACCCACACCCCTCTCCACATTTTTATATAAGGCCTTCCCTCATTCATCCTTTTCTCCCACAAGATGAACTACTCATACAAATGCATCTTGATGTTCCATGCAACGCATTGGCATCTTGCTATACTTCTAAAAAACTTTCCATCATTTGCCACACTACTCGTTGCAAATGAAGAACCTACCCAAGAACCGTGCAATACTAGTGTGACGCACAATTACAAGGTGATATTCTAATGGACAATGCAAGCTCTAACCAATTACTTTTACCGGAACAATAGCAACCAAGAAATTTGAAGGGTAGGTATGAACAAAATTGGACTGCACTTGTACTGCAAAGAGATTCAATATACACATTACCTCGAGGAGGAGTACAATGGTCGTAGTGGTGTCTATGCATCATGGTCGACAACGGGAGTCAGTTCATTGTCCATGACGGTGGTGCTTCTGCGCTTGGCATCGTCTTCCAGGAAGCAGATTCGAGATCATGGAAGACGGTTCCAGGGAAGAGGCTCTGTGTACGACGACGACAGTGGACCGCCTCCAGTGCGGCATACGACGTCGTTAATGAGGCAGATGCGGTGCGGTGGACGAGTGCGCCGATGAAGAAGGGGAGGAGCATGAAGACTACGGTGCTATGAAGAAGTATATTTTGCGGTGGGGATAAAAATGGGGAGTATTCAGGTGTACTACTCCGGGAGTCGGGGTAGGGTTCACTAGGTAGGGTGAACCTGAAGTTACCAAAACAGCACCCTACCCACCAACATATGTAGTCCTGTTACGAAGGGTATGATGGTAACTTTGCACTGCTCGAATCAGGGTCGCGGGAGATTTTCCCACCGACCTAAAAATTTTGTAACACTGAACTCCCCATCTGGCGTGTTGGGTGATTGGGCTAAGCAACTAGTGAGTAGTACTAGTAACTACTATTACTCCCTCATTTTTTATTAACTCTGCATTTTAGGTTTGACCAAAGTCAAACTTCCTAAAGTTTGACCAAGTTTATAGAAAAATATAAACATTTACCATAAGAAATATGTATGATGTGAAAGTACATTCAATAATGAATCTAATGGTATTTATTTGTTATTGTATATTTTTGTTAATATTTTTTGTTATAAAGTTTGTGAGAGTTTACAAAACTTGACTTTGACCAATGCTAATACGTGGACCTAAATAAAACGGAGGGAGTAGACATTTGTTTTCTTAGTTTGTAGTGGAATTAATCATTTGTTGTAATCGTGAAATAAATATATTAAGCTACTGACTTCGAATGTAATGGTTTATACAATTCAATAGTTAGAATCATTGTTGAATTCCAAGATGTATACCAGGTCTATAGTACTTCACAATATGCTCAAACTCACATAATCCCAATCAAATTCTGCATGATCCATTATAAAGCAACATTTTGAACACATCCCAATGTCTGAATGAAACATGTAGAGACTGCTTGTGAAGATGGAGCAATGGTGGGAGAGATATGTGTGCGCTGAACACACAAGATATACACCCATGTAAGAAAGATAAATAGGGCTGGAAAGAGTGTATGTATGTGGACGAGAGAGTAGGAGACAAACCGAGAGAGAGAGACAGAGGAAATTTAGGTCCGTGAGAAGGATGGAGACATGCAATATACGTGATATGCGTGTGCATCCGGATTTTGTACATGTGGAAGGAGAAGAGACAACGGGTTTGATGAGAGAGCTGGAAAAACATGGACGAGAGGGGATGGATCTCGTGGTTTGAGGGATTGATAATTTGTGCAGGAGAGAGAGGGGGGAGGAGTCAGTCAGCCATCGTCACATCATCCTGCTTCTGTGTTTTTCCTTTTTATGGGGAAGGCGCGAGCCAGCTCTTTATCATTTACTGCGGGATGACGCATGTGTGTCACGCCCATCCCGTGCACAACCACCACATCACCCACTCAACGCGGGTCATGGGGAAGCGCAACTGCCAGACATATCGTGGTGGTTCGCCTCTACCACGTCCGCCTGCGCACTACTTTGGGCCTAGCCCAACTATGCCCTGCGCCTATGTGTGGCCCAAGCCCGGGGGCTCCTATCGGTGTACAAAAGTATGGGTGTTTCTGTACCCCTTACTTGTGCACGGACGGTCGCAGCCACACCTACAGCAAGGCTCGGCGAGGCAGAGGAAGACAGCAGGAGGCAAGACAAGAACAAAGAACATCAAGGCAAGTACTCAGAGTAACAAGCAGCAAGAGGCAAGCCTTGTCGACATGACCTGCGCGGCCCCCGACAAGCCCCTTGCCATGGCAGCTTGTGAAGAGACCAGGAAGGCCACCAGCCTTGGGCTTGAGAGCTCTGACACCATCGACAATGTTCAAGATCAACACTTGAAGAGCACATGCCTGGTAGCATGCGGATCCTCACAAAGACCAACGACCCACGAGTCCACGTGGGATCAAATGATGAAGAACCCCGGCAACATCCTTGTCGGGGACAACTCCAAGGCCCCCGGCAAGCCTTGCCGGGGATGATCACTGGGCCGCGGCCAGGCCCGCGCTCGCCAGGATTTCGCCACCTCACCACCACTCCAACACGGCGATAAGCATGCCATCGAAGTAGGCGCCTGCATGGCAACATAGAGACCTCCGTGGAAGCCTACCACGTTGCCAACACAGCAGCTGCTTGGCCAGCATGGCGCTGCATGCTTCGTTGGCCCAGACGTATGGGGAGGCGAGGGGAAGCGGCGAAGGACAGGATGGCCTCTGTCGCCGTCCCCAATATAGTGAGAGGACACGTAGGCATCACATTAAATGTGCTTGTCCTATGTTGATTGAGCGATAAGCTCATATCACTGTAGCTTGCCACCTACTATGTGGCACTGTGGCAACCCCTTTTTGTATAAAAGGAGGCCCAACATGCACAGAGAGAGGATTCAGACTTTCGAACAAAGCACGCATCATAGCTAGTTTAAAAGCTCAAGAACACTCATATAACCAGATAAAGCAGGACTAGGGTATTACGCATCTTCGCGGCCTGAACCTGGATAAAAATCCTTTGTGTGCTAACGACTCGACCTGCTCTTCGTGCAACTAATCCCCCGCCAAACATAGAAGGGATCCTTGTGACCCCATAGGTGATTGGTTTCCCTAACACCAGCTTCACCCAATCTAACCACAACCCCACCAGAGAGTAACCCAGTTCCTATTGACACAACACCATCTCCACCATAGAGCTCCCAAACAAGAGCAGTTAGTAAGGCAGCTCTAGTGCCCAAAGGGCCAGTACTACCACGGCGAACCCCAACTCCACCAGGTAGTACACCTATTCCTGTGGAGGAAGCACAACCAAGCAGTCGTAGTTTAGCATCTATCGCATTTGATGTTGTTAAATCCTATTTGTGTATCTTCCCATCTTGGAAATATTATACTGAAGATGAAGGGAAATGCCAGTTGCAGGTGTTTCTCGAGGAGTTATGTGTAAGTAATGTTAGTCATGGCAATTACTTTGCTTTGTCCCATACATCCTACCTCCATGATGGTTATAATACAACAAAATTTCCCATTTTTCTCTATAGAGAAGGACCGATTTGGAAACTCATGATGAGGTAACGTGTGCTAACACCTCTACTATCTTCCAGAATGCTTGGTGGCAGTATCAGAATTACCTGAAGAAAATGTACTTCACTGGCAAATAAACTCATCAAATTCCCTTATGTTCTCCTGAGACACATTTACTGGATGATGACTGGGAACGCCTTGTTCTGTACTGGTCCCGAACCAAGAATGTGGTAAGGTCTATGTGCTGATATTCTATTTTTAAGTACTATATTCTTGCGTCTTACTGTACTCTTTTCATGTAGAACAAGTTCTTAAACCTGAATGTTCTAATTTAAGATTCCATTGCTATCGTGCATACTGCTTTGCTCTATCACTGTATTTACTCATACAAGCTTATTTTTAAATTGAAGGATCCAATCGAAACTCCAATGGCATAGCAGGTATGTTCACACATGTTTCTTTAACATGCTTGCTCTTATCAATAGCTCTGTTGATTTCAATTTCAATTGTGTATACAGTTGACTTCTCATATCATGCACATTACTAGCATCACGACAGAGTCAATAGTGTTGTTGTACATGTTGAGCCGTGGTACCCACATGAAATCTTGTCGTGCCATGTAGTTTCCCACTCTTTGTATTCATTCACTCCTGCTTTGTCTTGAACTGATATGATTTGAACCATGTCTCTATTTTGATTTGGCAAGACAATGCAGTGACCATAGGACAAAGATATTTGTTTCTTTGGTGCTTTTATTATGTACTGGTACTTGGTAATAGAATACTTGATAGTTTAATCATGTCCACCTTACTAATGAACTGGTTCACCAAAATTAGTTTCATATACTAGTACATGCTAAAATTGTTCTGTGTCGGCTTGTTTCTTGTTTTAGAATGCTCACAAAATATTGGGGAAGAGTGCCTTATTAAGCAATGGTAAAGGAAGTAATGCAGATAAGGTTCAGGATAGTGAGACAGCCTTGTTGGTCTCCAACAAAGCTGATAAAACAACTAAGGAAGACTATCTCAAAGACAGTGAGACAACCCCAAAGTCCTGTCTTGGTTTAGTGTTCGAGTTACTCGCCACTACTGATTGCATAAGCTATTCAAACTCACTGTCTGAATCAATTCGGTTTCTTGAGTCTCAACGACAAGCTGAAAGACATCGATCAGCAACAAGAAGCGGAAGGATTGTGGAAGTCCCAGGAGAATTCAGATGCATACTACAGCAAGCGTTGGAGGATTTTCGCGCCAAATAGGACAACGTGGTGGATACCCAGGATAACGTTTCTTGAGCTCTTCTGAAGTTGTTTCAGTTCTGCTCTTGTTTTGCTGCCACGTTTATTTGCACTAGTGGCCAATTTTGACGGCCAGTGTATGTAATATGCTGCTTTGTTCCCTATATTTGCACTGGTGGCGAGTTTTGATGCCCAATAGATGTAATATTTGTAATGGCGGTAATAGGCTAGAATTAGTTGCTTGCTTATTTATTTAATTATTGTCTTGTTTAGTTGTTTGCTTGTAGTCACTCAAGTTCTTTTTGCGCGTTTTTCTAGTGGCCATAATAACCTATTTTTGGCAACTAGGGCACAATAATCGTGGCAACACACGGACTGTTGTAACCATGGGCCTCCTGCGGGCCGTATAATCCATGGGCCTTCTACAGGACGTAGGATCCATTGGTCTTCTATACGGGCCATAGGATCCATGGGGCTTCTACAGGCCATAGGATCCATGGCCCTTCTACGGGCCATAGGATCCATGGACTTTCTACGGGCTGTATGATCCATGGGCCTTCTACGGGCCATAGGATCAATTGGTATTCTACGGGCCATAGGATCCATGGGCCTTCTATGGGGTGTATAATCATTTCGCCAATCATGGGTCGTACTATTTGTGGACCATAACGGGCCGTTAATAGGCCATATTTGATAACTCTATGAAAATAGCCCAACGGTTTTTTGTTCAACATGAACCAACAGGCTAACGGGCCACAAACGGGCCGAATGTAACCACAGGCTGAATTTGGCCCACAAACGGAACAACCATTAACGGACCATAACTAACCGAATTCTAGAAAGGAACCCAAGAATAAATGGGCCCTTAGAAGGCCGAAAGTTAACACGGGCTGGAAACGGCGAACGAAATAATGGGCCATTAATGGGTATAAGGCGATACACTGTTTATTATGGGCCAGTTTCATCTCGGGCCTTTAATGCAACCAGAGTTACGAAAGGGCCTCATATGGGCCAAAAGACATCATGGGCCATACATGAGCCGGAAGTTACAACGGGCTGGAATCATATTGGAAGGCCCAAATGAAGCTACGAGGCTTAATTCCGATAGGCCGTAACAGGTCGGGTGCTAGAGGGCCATAAATGGGTGATATACGAACAATCCGTTAACGGGTTTTCCGTGGGCCGGCCCGTTACCTTTTGACCAAGCCAAATGGGCCGGCCTTTTCACCGGAATGGGCCTCTGTTGGGCCATGACACCTGTCGACGTATCATAGGCGCTTCCTGTCCAATGAGTGGATGATATCTGTCCCAACGGTGAGACAACACGTGTTTCCTCCGACCAATGAGAATTTTACACGTGGAAAATCCCAATTGGTCCGGGCTGTTAATGGGTTATCGGATCCAAAACCGGACCCGATTGCTTAACAGCGAGCCGTTACGGTGGATGCCATGTGTCGGTCACCCTTGACGAAAGCACTTCTATGACGCGCGATTTATCATCATGGAAGTGGACACTTTGGTGATGATAATTTTGATAATGTCATGGAACACTTCTACGACAGCACAGGTATGACTATCTTGATTCTGTCATAAAATCGTCATGGTTGTACATTCATGACAGAAAATGTGATCTACTATGACAAACATGTATCATCACAGAAGTGTATTTTTTTTGTAGTGATAGGGTTTTCACGAAGAGATTGTGCGTGTGAGATAGAGAGCGATGTGCGAGCCTTGAGGCAGGCAGGGGCTGGGTGAGGGTGCCAAAATGTGTGTGTTGATGCATGTCTTACATGCGATCGTGCGAGGGACAGATGAATCAAGAGAGATGGTCATTGTGTTACGGATGCTCTCCTCTCTCTCTCTCTCTCTCTCTCTCTCTCGCACACACACAAGTACAAATAGAAGACCGTTCTCTCATGTATACACAACATATCGGCATCTCTCTATGTCTCACTAATGCATGATCATATGCACATTCACACCTCTATATGTTTCTACCACACGCACACCATCTCCACATTGCCATTCCGCCACAACACACATATAGACACATACACGCGTTCTTTCTCAGTCACACACACATAATCAACATTAAAAACTATCCAGGGCGCACCTAAAATGTCCAAATCCAAATAAGCACGAACCGAAGCTAAATTCAAATATATGGAAATATTGTAGCATGAAGAACTTTTCTAGGAAAAAAAAGTAGAGTAATATTCGGGGATTGTTTTCACACACACAAAAAGGTTCGGTGGATGTCCTTCGAGCGCGACACGGTGACGCACCATTCGATCGACCGCGCGACCGTGGTGCATGCGGTTGCACATGATTCCATATAGATGTTTGTGCTAACTAATGTGGTAGTATAAGTGCTGCCTCAGTCTAATGTTTACATGTACTAGTACGGTGTTCTTTTAAGTTTCACCAACCCTATATAAAACTAAACTAAGCTCCCATACGCGCACTCATCAATATGCTACCGCCATTGCACAAGTCGGCGCCCGCCTGTTCTGGCCGACCATTTCTCGCCCATCACTGTCGTGTCCCTGCCATCCCTATGCCATGAAGTCGAAGGCTCACCCGCTCAGGTCATCTACAGTCCCTCCTCGCGATGCCGCCGCGCTGCCAAGCACATGAGGAGGTGGAGCCGCGTCTATGCCCGCAGCATGTGAAGAGGACGACGAGCGCATGCTCCAGCACGCTGGCGAGGAGGAGCTAGCGTGTTATTTTTGTCCCCGCCCGCGCGGAGGAGGCCCGCATGGTGGCTGTCGCGGTGGAAGTCGGTCGCGACTGCGGCGAGTCCGCAAACTGGGTGGGGACGTGGAATCTACCTTCCAGACCTTGAATGCCACGTGGATCCTGCAATCTAAAGGAACAATTTGGGTCAGTAGACTCTTGTGAGTCGTTGGATGAATAATGGACGGCCATAAGGGCTTCTTCAACCTTCGAAAATGATGCACTTTTCATCTTCTATCTCAGGCATCGAGCCGCCAGCCAGCCACAAGCCTAACCGCCTGCTGCCGCCGCCCCGCCCTCTCCTGAACCGCCTCCAGCCGCCATGCTGCCCCCACCCCTCCATCCATTTAACCCTGGGCATGATCCATTTTTTTCGGTGAACGACATTCCACACCCAACACTCATTAGATAGATCATGGGCACCCTGCCACCCAAATACAGATACTGGGGTAGCTCCTCTGCCGTCTTCTTCCTTCGATCCATCGAACTTTGTTCACAAATCAATTGACCCAAATTATACTACTAGTACGAGTAGGAGCGTGAACATACGAGTATAAGTACCAACTACAAGAAGAAGAGTAGTAAAACATACTAGTACTACTGTACGTACTAAAGAGTTCAACTAATGAGAAAGAACATAACATTGTTCTGCTGGGGGCTCAGCACAACACACTCCTAAAATAAAACTAAGCAACTAGTCTGCTTGACACTGCAGTAGAACCAGCATGAGAAACAACACTGCCACCTTACACCGAGTCCGAGTCCACATCCTCGACTTCGTATTCGTACCTCTTCCTCTTCCTCTTCGCTGACACTTCTTTGCCTGAACCGGACACCGGCTCTACTTCTTCATCCAACCCTTGTAGATATTTAAACAAAGGTAAGCATTTGTTGCTCCATACACGATGTGATCTTCATCTATTGTCTTCGACTCCCATGCATGATGAAACTCTGGGTGAGGTTTCTTCAGTTCAGCGTAGAAAGGATCAATCATGGCTGCTGCCAGGGTCAGCATTGAAGGCTGAGAGGAGGACACTTGACTTCCCTTCTGGAGATCGAAGGGATGGCCTACAATGAGGCCTATCCGATCCAAGACTCTCCTGTCACTCGTAAAGTCTATAGTAACGAATTTCACTCTTTTGTCCTTGAGGAAGAACTCAAAATCCTGGCACCTAACATCGGCATGGCATATGTGGTAGACCAAGCACATATCATGTACGCAAACTTGGATCAAGGCGGGCTTCTTTATCTCTGTCACCTTTAGAAGCTTCTCCTTTCCAGCACTGTGGTGTACTCAACATCTAGCCTAGCTACCCACTCATCCTTTGAACTTTTGAACATGTGTAGGAAGCGACCAAAGCATGCTTCCACCGTCGTGGATCTACGGGTGTAGATGATGATGAACTCATCACCGGTGATGGTTCTAACCTTGAACTCACCGCTGATCATGGAGATTTGGGAGGCCATGGATTTTGGAGGCATGTTAGGAAAAGTGGAACTGGTGTAATGTGCAAGGACTGGACGACTGGGAGCAAACTGTTGTAAGGTAGAAGACGGGGATGAGTAGGGCGAGCGAGTGGCATGGGGTGGTGGCATGCCCGGTGGATAAACGACTGCATGCCCCCAAAGATTTCTCCAGTACTATGCAGGACCCATTAGATGTCATGTTTACTAGACCCACATTGTAGGCCTGATGGGATAGCTTCTGCGTGTTTGCACACCATGCCGGCGCGTGCATGTAACTTCACTTAATTCTGTCAACCATCGCGCCTCCCACGACCTTCGCCTCCCTCGCGCGGTCCCGCCCTTTGAGATTTCGGACGGCTATAAATGAGCAATTTTTTTGCCTACTCCGCATGCATGATACTCCCTCTGGTCCTTTTTACTCCACATTAGATGTGAGTCAAGTCAAAGTTTGCAAAGTTTGACCAAATTTATACTAAAAAATCAATATCTACAATAGTAAATATATATTTTATGAAACTACATTTCATAATGAGTATAAAAATATTGATTTGAGATTGTGAATGTTGATACATTTTTCTATAAGTTTGGTCAAAGTAGACATTGACTTCAGACAAAACTTATATGCACAATGCAGACTAGTTCCTCCGTTCAGGTGCATGCCATGTCCTATATAGTCATCACAACAAGATTAGTTATTAGAGTACTACTACCTCCCTTCTAGTTTAAAGGGCTCGAGTCAAAAATTTCGCCTACTCTTACCAAGATAGGGGCGGTAGAATAGTTTTTGTATTTTGCAAAAGTACTCAATTAATGCTCTTGTTCTTCACAAAATATTTGTTTACCAATGCATTATCGCATTGCATGCATGCATGAACACTAGTACTAATTGACAAAGATTTTTACATGCATTAGTCAATATTCACTTTAGGCTACTCATAGTGGAAAGTTGTATCATATACTAGTGTCATGTGCATGACACTAGTGTATGATATGGGAGTACCTTTACAGTGCTATGCATGACACAAAGTAGCATTGCATTTAACATGACACATTATCTACCTATGTTACTCTAACCCCCCTCTCTTCTGTAATTCTTTGCCACATTAGCATATTCGCTATTCCCGGGTGCATGCTAGTACCAGCTAAGATACCACGACTATGGCCATCCTTAGTCATCGCATGCAATAATTTAGTGCATCATGAAATCTGAACATGTGTGGGGCGTGTATATTTTTAATGAGTTGAGACTATACCTAGCCCGACAAGCAATGGTCAGTTCATTGCATGTAAAATGACTTATTATGCACTGTTCCACATACCTTGCAGGAAGCCCGTTCATCTCCAAATATTTTCCTCTCCATGTGTGAAAACAATCTGCCTACTTGACTCTCCTTATCCCTCTAGCACTCCCACCACACCACACCGTGTGAAAAAAATCTGCATGCATGACTCTCCTCCCCCCACGCTCGTCCAATCCGTTGTGACTAGCAATATTTCCACCCCTTCCCTCCCCCGTAATTTACTCGAACAATAATATGCCCACCTAGTTGCTACGTTAACCACGCAAGATATCTTACGTACGTGTGCCATTGCACGCAAGAAATACTGCGGCTCCCACGGCATTTGGAAGAATGCTCACGTTCATCGCTATCTCCTCCCCCTCCCTCTCACACCGACCACCATGGCATCGCCCCTCCAAAGCCCTAGGCGCCCCTCTCTTCCCCGCGTGGAGGGTCATGCATCGTTGTTCCACTCCTCACCGCCACTAGTCGAGGAGGACACGTCGGTGTTCCGTTCCTTGCTGCCACCAGTGGAGGATGACGCGTTGGCATTCGCTCCATGTCGCGACACGTAAAGGTGGACACGTCGGTGTTCCGCTCCTCGCTGGCATGCGTCGAGGTGGACGCGCCAACATTCCACTCCTCACTGCGATGCGTTGAGGTGGACCCGTCAGCATTCCCAGTCTCGCCAGCACGTGAGTCGGAGCATGCGTCGGATCCCCACTACGAAGAGAACGTCGCGCCACTCGCCAAGCCCCCCAACCTTGAGGAGCATTGGAAATAAATGGAGGTCGCCTTGTGGGTGGCTTCGCCTCCGGTAGAGCATGCCAAAATAGAGGCGGAGAAGGAGGCCGAGGAAGAGAAGTGTACTGTGAGGCAAGCTGCCTGGCAAGCCTATGTCGTGTCCGAGATAGTCAGGCAATTGGCTCATTGGTAGAAGCCTCGCGCGAGGGCTTTGAGAGTTGCGGAGGATACCCATGCCAAAGCCCTGAGTGCAGTCGGGCCCAGGTGCCTCATCTACTCTTGGTGGTACATAGACCGGGTGCACGCTTCCAGCGAGGAGGAGTACCTATTGGCGCCGGATCACCAGACCGATGAGATCACGCTCGCCTGCCGGCGAGCGCCAATCTGCACCTTGCAAGTTGCGAGGCTGAGGAAGAGGCGTTGTGTCGCCGCGCCCGGAAACGACCGCGCAGCAGGGTACTCATGGCGCGCCGCAAGTGCTCCTGCTTTTATTAGGAATAATTTAGTTTCGTAAGGTGATCTCATTAGTTTTGGGACGGAAATGATAAATCTCGAACGTTCGGGGATTATTAGCATCCCTAATTAATTATGTAAAGGGAAAAGTTTGGAAACATTGTGTATCCATGCGCATTTTGTAAGTATGTGCATATAGCACAAACTTAATTATATATCGCACTACACGTCTCTCTCTATATATGCTTGCAAATTGTGATACTACTATTACTTATGTAAGTGCAAATGCACGTTTTAACATTAGGATACAGTTTTTGTAAAAGTAGAAAAACAACACTATTCAACTTGTGAAATGATTCAATGCAAAAGAAATGCAAAAATGCTCGTGTGATTGTTTACTTTATCTTCCTTCTCTGTGGCTATTTCTCCATCGTACTTTGTACGGAGTATCTCACTGGTCGGGAAGGCATGCAAATTCCCAAACCGCTTCGTAGACCCTGTATCGATTTTTTTGCCTAACAAGTTGTGCCGTGCAATTGGAATCCAACTTGAGTACTACTACTAGGAGTACTAGGGGGCAGTTCTTTTAGGATTCTAGATTAGTAATCCCATAACTACCACCTCCATCCTGGTTTATTGGTCCCCATTGTAATCTGGGTCAAATTTTGACCATAGATTTAACTAATGAAATGTTTATGCATGTCACCAAAAATTATATCATTGAAAACTATGTTCAAATACGAATCCAACAATATAACGTTTGTTGACATGTACTAACATGCTATTAGTTAAATCTTTGGGCAAAATTTAGCACAAATGACAATGGGGACTAATAAACCAGGACAGAGGTAGTTGTTTAGAAGGCCAAATGAATGAGTGAGGTGGCTTATGGGAAAAGCTGGGGAAGAGACGGCTTATTTTTTAAGCCGCCAAAAGAACTGGCCCTAGGAGTAGTAGCTAGGAATACTAGGAGTAGTAGCTAGGGATCGAGTGTGCGAGATGAATTGGACAAAGTAATAGCCACAGAGAAGGCTTGTGATGGTTGCTTGTTCGTATATTTTACCAGGCCACTTATTACTAGGAGTGGTGGGGTTTTGTGATATGACAGCTTTACTGCCGCGCCATGAGCGGGGTGAGACTCCCATGCAATGCCGACCTCTACACTAGTACTACCTCCGTCGTGGTTTATTTTGACTATATACTGCAAGGCAACAGCCTCACAGTCCTTTATTAAAACAATGAACCAGATAGTTTACAAAGTTACAAGTTAAAGGCAAGGAAAGAGAGGAGAGATTACTTACAAAGAGAGTTTAAGGTAAGGCAGCTATCCAAGAAGTTAGGCTATTCCTATATTTACATTTGATTCTATGAGCTAAAAGAGAAATGTCATGAAGAAAATTTCTCCTCCAGGATCTGAAAGAAGGCAACTCATTTATGAAAATCTTCCCATTTCTTTGTGTCCAAATATTCCAAGTAGCAGTGAAGGCAACCTCTGGAAAAAATGGGAAACCAAAATCCTTCCTAGCAGTTGAAGCCATCTCATAAGTAGTCTGGTTATGTTGAATATGCCATGAAATGCCCAGGTAATTCTGGACCCATTGACTGAAGTTGCAAGTGAAGAACAGATGTGCTCTGTCCTCATGAGAGGCAAAGTGACACAGAACACATGTGTCATCCTGGATAATCCAATGCCGCCACTGCATCATGTTCCTAGTGTTAAGGCGATCCATCAAAAGGAGCCAGCCAAACACCTTAAACTTGAGGGTGCAAGAACTTCTCCATATCCACCTGAATATGGGATCAACCACAATGTCCGAAAAGCAAGACATGTAATAAATCCTTGAATGGTAATCTCCAGACTTTGATGGCCATTTCTAGACATCCTTTTCCCCCTCCTGAAGGTTAACCAAAGGCAGTAAAGCCTGAAGTTGATTAAATTCCTCGAAGGCCTCAGCAGACAATGGCAGATGGTTTATTAGTCCCCCATGTAACTTGACTGATGATTTAAATGACAAAATGTTAGTGCACGTCACCAAAAACTATATCATTGGATTCTTATTTGAACATAGTTTCCAATGATATAATTATTGGTGACATGCATGAGAATTTATCGTACTATATATAATGTTAGTTAAATTTATTATTGTACTATATATAGTAATCTTCCCGTGCGTTGCACATAACAGTGAAATGCATTGATCGGGGAGTTGTTTATTTTGACAAAGTATGTGGTGGTCATCTCATGTGTAACGAGTATCGATAGCTTTCTCTGGATATTATTTCTTCTCTAGGGCTCACAAGAATCATGGTGAATAGTAAAGGTAGGCTAAATAGATAAAAAAAGTATCTTTTGCAAACAAAAGCTTTCAACTGTTCAACCTCCATCCAAAACTTTTGAGGAAATAACACTTATTGTGCTTTGCAAGAAATGATCTTTAAGAATTATTTTTTTGAGTATCGATTTTGTTTATTTTTTCTAGAGCACCATGAATTTAATCAGCATGACTTGGAATGGGGCAGAGGAGATGTAATAAATGGTTCATCATAAGTCTTTCACCATTAATGTAGTAAAAATTCTCAATTAATCTCATAAATGGCAAGCGAGTACTCTAATGGAGCAAAAGTATACATGGAAGATTCTAGACTAAACCATAAATGGATACACTTCTATTCAAGCGTGATACTCTAATAGAGCAAGATCATGCATGGAAGGTTCTATACTATATAAATAAGAAGTGTCCACATGCTTAGATAACAGCTTACATTGAGTGAAGACTAATGATGAACAGTTAACTTGGTAATGCATATGCCCAGGTGAACCTCCTTGGAGTCCGCGTTCATCATCTTGGGGGAAGATGATACTAGGCCTTTTCTACGTCCACATTGCCGGGAATGGAGCAGCTCGGCACAGTCCCATTCAGCGTGATGGAGGCGCCAAGGTCGCCCTCGTACGCCGGAGGGGCAGTAACAGTGAGCACGCACCAGTACAACGTCCTTGTGTCAACGTCAGCGGCGTTGCCCCTGAGGCACACTATAGAGAAGAGGCGGTAGCTTGCTAGGGCCTGGCCGGTGCCTACGACCAAGAGGAAGACATTGTTGTCCTCCTCCATGACTAGCAGGTGGCGTTGATCGTCCAGCGACTCCGACACGACGAATTGGTAGCACGTCCCATACTTGATGTTCACCGCGGGCCAGTACTGATTGTCGGATCAGTGGTGCCATGAGGTGATGCACGAGGCTCGATGGCGAGCCCTTAAATGGCTTCCTGCACACATAGCAGTAGGAGGGCGCGGGCGCGCATCTGGACCTATGCTCCATCAGCGAGTGCTGGTTGACGTACCTCTTGCAGCCGAAACTCTTGTAGACGTAGGGCACTTTGCAGGCATCGACCAGGCTGTCCATGAAACGGGAGTGGTTGTTGGGGACGTTGCGCCCGCCGCATGGAGCGCAAGAGTAGCACACGAAGCGGTAGATGGTGTACGTACTAGTACTCCCTCCGTTTCTTTTACTAGTCTCTACTCTCTACTACTACTCTCTATCTCTACTCTCTACTTTATTTTCATCTTCTCTTCTTGCTTTTCTTATATAAATATAAAAAAACAGAGTTGGTGATGATGGTGTGCCTCTGATGATCCACAAGTATAGAGGATCTATCATAGTCCTTTTGATAAGTAAGAGTGTCGAACCCAACGAGGAGCAGAAGGAAATGACAAGCGGTTTTCAGCAAGGTATTCTCTGCAAGCACTGAAATTATCGGTAACACATAGTTGTGTGATAAGACAACTCATAACGGGTAATAGGTAACAAAAGTAACTAAGGTGCAACAAGGTGGCCCATTCCTTTTTCTAGCAAAGGACAAGCCTGGATGAACACTTATATAAAGCTAAGCACTCCCGAGGACACATGGGAATTACTGTCAAGCTAGTTTTCATCATGCTCATATGATTCGCGTTTTTTACTTTTATAATTTGATATGTGGGTGGAACGGTGGTTGGTTGTTTTTCTTCCTTGGACAATCCTCCCACTTATGATTAACTCCTCTCGGAAGCATCCGTAACTATGAAACAAGAATTAAGATAAATCTTACCATCACATGAAACATATTGGATCCAAATCAGCCCCTTACAAAGCAACGCATAAACTAGGGTTTAAGATTCTATCACTCTAGCAACCCATCATCTACTCATTACTTCCCAATGCCTTCCCCTAAGCCCAAATCATGGTGAAGTGTCATGTAGTCAACGTTCACATAACACCACTAGAGGAAAGACAACATACATCTCATCAAAATATCGAACGAATACCAAATTCACAGATTACTTATAACAAGACTTCTCCCATGTCCTCAGGAACAAACACAACTACTCACAAAGCATATTCATGTTCACAACCAGAGGAGTATTAATTATCATTAAGGATCTGAACATATGATCTTCCACCGGGTAAACCAACTAGCATCAAGTACAAGCACTACAAAAAAAAGACACATCCGTGACATTTTGGGCTAGACAATTTTTTTCTTCTATCATGCTTATGCCACTTCTATGACGATAATTATGAGAAAACCCAGTATCATCATAGATGAGGTGGTCTCCTACTTCTATGACAAAAAATCATGATAGAAAATGGGCTTCTCATCCTGGGCGGGCCAGGGGCGCAGCTGCATGACATTCTTTGGGTCGTCCACGACGGAAAAAACCATGGTGGAAACAAGGGCTATGAAAATATCGAGGAGTTCCCGGTTTCGGTGGATGGTCGGGGCCGAGCGAGGCACGAAGGTTTCCGTGTTTCTCTCGTGTACGCGCGTATGTGTGAGGCGTTGGCAAACTAAACCCAAGCGATCGCATGTTACTAAACCGAGCAATCGATCCCTTGGCTCTTAACTAAACCCGAGCGATTCATTCGCTACTGACTAAACCTGAGTGATTCCTTTGCTTCTACTGCTGCTAGCTGAACCGAGCGATCAATCATTATGCTGCTTACTGAAGCCGATTGAGCCCCCGTGCAAGATGTAGCCAGCTGGTGTTGGGTTGCCTCTTGATGAAAAGTGACCGTTGCTACCGTGCGCATGGTACGTAGAATGAGTCGAGATGTGGTGAGTCAAGCCGGTTGGTTGGCTATGGATGAACAGTTCTCGGTGGGGGTTGGATGAACATGACCCCACGGTAGTAGGCCGTTGCCGCTGGATGAATAGGACCTCGAGGAGGCCGCCGCACCCCAGGCGGTTGGGGGTGGATGAACAGGACCCCGTGGAGGCTCTATGAACAGCAGCTGGTGGAGGCTGGAGAACAGTAGTCATGGATAAACAGTAGCCCGTGGAATCTCGAGGAGGTCGACGGTGGATGAACAGTAGCCCATGGAGGCTGGAGCAAGGCAGTAGACGATGGATGAACATGACCCTGTTTTGACCGTAGGCGCTCCAACACAAGTCTGTTTTCCTTGTTTTTGGTACGCCACACCCCTCCTTATCAAGAGGACCCCAATTTGACCGTAGGCACTCCCACACAAGTATGTTTCCTCCATTACCCCGTTTCGACTGTACGCGATCGAATAGAAGGCCCGTTTCCTCCATTCCATGATACGCCAGACCTCGTTTCGTCTGTTTCGTCCAAGCCGGTTGGATCCCGATGAACATGATGCCATTTCTGTCGTACGCTGCCTCTCCATGTACACGAGCCCTGGACGTACGTATATGCGAGTAGACGTTCGAGACCCCACCCGTATGTACGTACGTGGCCATATTTTTTGGTATCTGGTTATACATATTTGTACATAGTTTAGAAGGGACTACCTGAACTGCTACGTCAGGGGCATGCCAAGTCTTCCTCTGCTGCCAACTTGACATCGTCTACCACTACACGTGCCGCTGCTTGCTCGGCCATGGTTCCTCATTGCAGAGAGACCAATCGACAAGTATGTACATACACGTTCGCGACAACGCTACGTATGCTTCGACCGGGTGGGTCCCAGCTGTCAGGGAGGATAAGGATGCACTTCCTTGCGTGCGAAGATATAACCGATGGGTCCCGGCTATCAGGTGGAGGAATCATTTTTATTTTGCAAGTAATAAAGAGGCACTTCGTTGGTTTCGAAGATTTAGCCGGTGGGTCCAGTTGTCAGCCTCATAGCATAGAGTCCACTTCTGATGGCTACCGTTCATTGACCTTGTTGACCACGAGGTGCCAAGAGCATAAAGGCGGTGGACGACGACGAGGACTAGGAAGGGAACGACGAGGAGCGAGAGAAGACGAGGCGGGTGGATTCCCACATGGAGGGGAGTATGAGGGTTCACTGGTTCAGTTGCGACGTAAGTCCATCGTCGCCGGAGAATAAAAGGGGGTGTGGGTGAGTAGACGGAAGGTCTGGCCTGTCATAGTATGGTCGGTCCGTGAGACCTACACGACAGCCCAATCGGCCACGGGAGGCTATAGAAGGCGGTACGGCGGGCCTGGTTTGGGCGGCTGGAGGAAGAAGACCAGAGGTTGAAGACGCAACACAGCCGTTGATTGTACATCCAAGGGTCAGCGCAACTAGAATCATTTTGACTAAGTTGACAACGCCCGTACGCGTCAACTTAGTTGGCCCACAAGTCAGCCTCCAAATCTGGTGGGTCCCAGCTAGCAGGGGAATCATTTTTTTTTGCTCGTAATAAGGTGGCACTTCCTTGCGTGCGAAGATGTTTTTTGGCTTTTTTAATTTCTACTTTTCGACTTTGAATAAAAAGAAAACAATTTAGCATCTTTGGTACAATCTATATTTTTGCGAAATGGATCATAACAAAGTTGGTGGATCCCAGCTGTCAGGAGAGTAACTTTCCATGTAATAAAAGAAACACTTCCCTGCGTGCGAAGATGTAGCTGGTGGCTCAAACCTGTTAGGGGGGGAATCATTTGTTTTCGCATAATACAGAGGGACTTGATCGCGTGCGGCCAATGGACATGCATGTCCCTACTGTCAGCCACTCCATGTTCATGCCTCTTCTGATGGTTGTCGTTTGTTGAAAAAGTTGAACACGCCGCGCCAAGAGAACCAATGCGGTGAACAATGGTGAGGCCTAGCAAGGGAACGACCCGGAGCTGGCGAAGCCACACTAGTGGATGCCCATGCGGAGGGGAGTACGAGGGTTCACTGGTTCGGCTTTGATGTGAGGCTGTGATCGCCGGAATAACAGGAGGTGTTAGTGAGTACAGGAATGGCCTGGACGATGCTGGGAGTAGGGTGGCCCGGTGAGGCCTGCGCGGCAGCACAACCAGCCACGGGAGCACTACAAGAAATATGTCAACTTGTGACCTTCTGTCAGTGACCCTGGAAGAATTGGTCATAAATATATGACCATTTGAGACCAATTGGTCAAAAGTTGTTCGGGGGGGCTCCAAACCCTGAACTATAACGACCATTTTGGTCAGAAAGGTCGTAATTTCCTTACACGAAAAGGTCATAAAGTAGATAGCACTGGTCCACTGCCTTATTTCTAGCTGATCACAACCAATATAGATGGTCATAACCTTGTAAATTGTGGTGGGTTGCTATGACTAGGCGCCACCTCATCAGTTTTGCATATGTGTCATGTCCATGTGTTAATTTCTGCCCTAGGTTGTGAAGCAACCTATATTTCCGTCATTCCCAAAATACCCCAAAAAATATCATAAATTATTTGGGTCATATCTTCATCAAATATGAAAAAAGCCTTCCTTGCCTAGTTCAAAAATAATTCAACAATACTCATTTTCCTATTCTGTTTAGAACAACACATTGTGAAGGAAGTGCTATTTATATATTCTTGATTGCCCTCAAATTTTTTGGGAACTATTTCCTATCAAATCATTGCCTCATGACAAAATTCATCTCCATTTGCCCAGTAAATCTTCCTCAGCAAATTTCCAAAGTTTTTGTCCACCTAGAACCTGTCACATCCCTAGCTTCTGGTATGCACTGGGCTAGACCTCATGTGTGCATCATGTTTAACTTTTGAATGAACTTGAAATGGGGATTGCTCAAACCCTAGCATTAAAGGAATTCACTAGGTTCACCTAAAATACTTTCAAGTAAGTCCAAATGGATTTCAAAAATGTTCATGATTTTTGACAAAGGTGAAAAACCTCTACCAAAAATGATGCCAATATTTTTGGGCCATTATGGATTTTTGAATAATCCATATTGTATTTGAACTGGGGCATTTAAATAGTATTAATATTTTTAAATGCTCCAACAATTCTGAAAATAGTTAAGGGCCTCTGTAATAATTCATTTAATGGCCACAATTATTTGCAGGATTTATTAAAATGATCTGGGCTATAAACTAAATCAGAAACAAAACTACAGAAATAGAAAAGAGAAACAAAATAGAAAAAAAAGGGGAGAGAGGCTTACCTGGGCCACTTACCAGCTGGCCCAGCAGTTCGGCCCAGCAGACTGGCCACGCCAGTCATCCCTCTCCTCTTGCCAGAAGGACAGCACGCGTGGCCGACGCGCGCGAGCACGCGCCTCGCCAGCTCCTGCTTGCCGCCGAGGGTCTGGATGCCTCTCCCGAGCGCCACGCAACCCTCAGGCCGCTCTCAACTCCCTCCCGTGCTCATCCCCTTCTCCTGCTCCCCCTCTCGCTCCGCACCTCGGGCCCGAACGGAGCCGCCGCCACTGACGCCGATTGCCGCAGCCACCGTGCACCCCTAGCCTCGCCGATGCACCCAGGAGCTCCACCTCGACCCCCTCTTCCTCCCCACCGATTCCCAGCCCTCCGGAAGCCCTGCATCGCCGTCATCGCCGTCGTCTTCTACCTCGGGACCGCCGGCCATCTTCGTCAAATTCGTCGGCTCCGGTGCCTCCCCGAGCTCCCCGAGGCCACCGTCGCAACCCCTGTGAGCTCCACTCCGTTTCCCCTCCTTCATTTTGCTCGTTCCCGTGCCGTAGCACCCCCGGCCACATTCCCGAGCACCGCCGTCCGCCATGGCCGCGTAGCTCTCCTGACCCGAGCCCCTCTGCTCGAACCCGTGGCACCAGCGCGCTTCTGGTGGCCCGCGGATGCCGTCTGGACCATCAGTTTCTGTCCTAGCGCGCCGCAGCCCAACCCCGCACATGGCCGAACTCCGGCCGCCGCCTCGGGCTCCACTCCGGCGAACCCCGGCCACCCCCGCATCTCCCGTTGGCCCTATTAGATGCGCGCGAGTCCGGGCATCCCGTAGAGCCCCTCCGCCGCTCTTTTGGTCATCGGAGGGCGAATCCCGACCCCCTCCGCCGTCTCTGGCTCCGCCGGCGACGAGCCGCGGGTCAACTCCGGCGAGTTTGACCCGGGGTTTGACCCCCTGACGTGTGGGCCCAGGCGCCTGCTTAGTTAGTGCTAGGTTAGTTTGTGTTAATTAACTTAGTTAATTAGGTAAGCCACTGACATGCGGGCCCCGCCCGGCTAACAAAGTTAGTTAGGGCTAACTAACCTGGTTAGTTGACTGGGTCACTGACCAGTGGACCCCACTGGTCAGGTTTGACCTGAATCTGCCCCGTTGACCTGATGACGTCAAGGTGATGTCATGCTGACACATTAAATGATTTTCTGGATTTAAAATAAATCAGAAAATCCAGAAAATTGTATAAACTTCTAAAATTCATAAAAAATTAACCGTAACTCCAAATTAAATAATTTATATATGAAAAATTATCAGAAAAATTCAAGGAATCCATCTGTACCATTTTCATGCATGTTAGAACAACTTATCACTACTGTCTAGGACAAATGAAGTGAATGACATTTGAATAATCACATATGGAGTTTGAATTTGAATCTTGTATTCAAACCAACTTCATTTAATCTGTTGCTAGTTGCATTATCTCAAAACATATTCATTTTGCCATGTCATGATCATGCATCATATTGTGCACTGCATTGATTGTGTTCCTTTTTGTGTTGCCGGTATTTGTCCCCTCTCGATAGACATGATACCGATGACGTGATCGTTGACACTGATGAAGACTCAATGTTATCTTCAGAAGTGCCAGGCAAGCAAAACCCCCTTGTTCATTCCGATACAATCCTACTCTCACGCTCCTGCTCTCTTTTACTGCATTAGGACAACACCGGTTCATCTGTTACTTGCTGCGGTAGCTGAACCCCTGTATCCTTTGCATGACCTATCATTGCCACAGTAAATAGATGAAACCCACTAGCATGAGTAGGAGTTGTTTGAGCCCTGTTGTGCCTACTCATTCTTGCTTATTTGTCATGCCTGCTACTGCTTAGAGTTGAGTCAGGTCTGATTCATCAGGGATGAATCAGAGGTGTGTGAACATGTCCTACGGTGTGAGAGCTAAGTGTGTGAACACGATTTGGTAAAAGGTGTCGGTGAGAGGCCATGTAGGAGTACATGGTGGGTTGTCTCATTGAAGCCGTCCTTAGGAACTGAGTTCTGTGTTTGTGATCCATGATTCAGCTACTACCATACATTGGGCCCTGAAATATGACCCCGCTCGACTTCTTATTCACCCTAGTCCTCTGTCCAGGAGTTGCAAGTAGTTTCTGGTGTTTGTAGCTTACTGGAGGCCGTGGACAGCGCTGACCGTAGGGGTGGGCTGTGATGCGGTAGGTACGTGGCACAGTGTACCGGATGCCCGTTTGGTATCTCGGGAACCCTGTTCACATCGTTTGGGGCTGTGAGCGAAACTCCGGCCGGATCTCCTCATGGATGGAACCCGAATAGGCGATAAACCTGGACTAGAGACTTGAGTGTTTAGGTAGGTCGTGGTCTACACCCACGTCGGCTTTCGCTTGAAGTCTGCCGAGCACATGTCGTGTGCAGACGCTAAGTGGTGGAAACATGTATGAAGAAGTACACCCCTGCAGGGTTAACATCATCTATTCGAATAGCCGTGTCCGCGGAAAAGGACTTTTGGGTTGCTTATATCAGTTCATAGACAAGTGAAAGTGGATACTCTAAAATACGCAAGATAAGCGTGAGTGCTATGGATGGCGTTCTCGTAGGGAGACGGGAGCGGATCCATAGTGGTGTATTGATATGGTGAATATGTGGACTCGTGTGCGCCACCTCAAAAGAGTTACTCGCAGTCGTAGTTCAGGATAGCCACCGAGTCAAAGCTGGCTTGCTGCAGTTAAACCCCACCATCCCCTTTGTTGATAATGATGCATACGTAGATAGTTCTGATGTAAGTCTTGCTGGGTACATTTGTACTCACGTTTGCCTATTTTATGTTTTTGCAGAGAGACTTCAGTCTCACTAGTATTTCCGCGTGGTCTTCGACGTTTAGCTTGTTACCTCAGCTACGATCTTGTGCCTCGGCAGGATTTGGTAGATAGTCAGGCTTCTCAGCCTTTTTCATTTATAGATGTCTGTACTCAGACATGATAGCTTCCGCTTGTGCTTGATTTGTATGCTCTGAATGTTGGGTCATGAGACCCATGTTTGTAATATCTCGCTCCTCGGAGCCTATTGAATAGATTACTTGAGTCATAGAGTCATGTTGTGATGCCATGTTGTCATAGAGTCATAGTGCCTTAAGCTGGTATAAAGAGTTTCAATGATCTCTGAATCAAAGGTAATTCTTTTGCCACTTAAGGGGAGATATTTACGAGTCACGGTTCCGAAGGTGTCTCGTTGTGGTATCATGGCAACTCAACTCCTCGCTACGTTGACAACCGTTCACCACCCTCTTAGGTGTGGAATTGTTGTCTACCTAGTGAACCCTTGTCATCTGCTTCACTCCATTCCTATGGGTGCGTGCTTCGTCTCTCAGCTCGAGAGATGTTGCTATGTCTCATTCTGTGAGTTAATCCTGAGTTGTTCGACCTTCAAGAAGATCGATCCTTCTAGAGTCTCCTTCTCCTCTCATTGTCATAATAACTGGAGTTCTCAGAACAAGACATCAAGACAATGATGGTGAATGAATCAACGTTCAACTGAAGTGCACCCTGGATCGTGAAGATTGTACTAGTTTGCGTTTCCCCTTCATCCTACCCTACGCTTGAATCTCGAGACGAGATTCTTGTTTAGTGGGGGTGAGTTGTCACATCCCTAGCTTCTGGCATTGCTCTAGGCTAGCTTCATGTGTGCATCATGTCTATATTTTTGAAACTTGAATTGAGGAATATTGGAAGCCTCAAAACCCTAAATAAAAGAGGGGCAAAAACCCTAGAAATCTCATTCATTGCTCCAAAAGGCTCTTCTTAAATGTTTGATAATTTTTGGTAAGGGTTCTGGTCCCAACCAAAATATTGAACATTTTTAAGGATTTATTTTTGGGACTTTGGATTTAATTCATTAGCTATTTGAATTTGAATTATATTCATATAATTAGAATATAATTTCAAATACCCCCTGAAATATTTTATAAGCTTTTGGAAAAGTCCATCTAGCAATATAAAATATTCAGAGGAGCTTTGGCATTGTTTGAATTATTATTTTAATTCAAAACAGTGGCAAAAGAATTAAAAAAAAAGAAAACAGAACTGAAATAGAAATAAAAGAGAGAGAGAGAGAAGGAAGTACCTGGGCCACTTACCTGTAGCCGGCCCAGCTCCCCCCCCCCACCTGGCCGGCCCAGCCCACCTCCTCCCCCTTGTTCATTCCGATACAATCCTACTCTCTCGCTCCTGCTCTCTTTTACTGCATTAGGACAACAACGATTCATCTGTTACCTGCTGCGGTAGCTGAACCCCTTTATCCTTTGCATGACCTGTCATTCCACAGTAAATAGATGAAACCCACTAGTATGAGTAGGAATTGTTTGAGCCCTGTTGTGCCTACTCATTCATGCTTGTTTGTCATGCCTGCTACTGCTTAGAGTTGAGTCAGGTCTGATTCATCGGGGATGAATCAGAGGCATGTGAACATGTCCTACTGTGTGTGAGCTAAGTGTGTGAACACGATTTGGTAAAGGTAGCGGTGAGAGGCCATGTAGGAGTACATGGTGGGTTGTCTCATTGCAGCCGTCCTCAGGAACTGAGTTCTGTGTTTGTGATCCATGATTCAGCTACTACCATACATTGGGCCCTGAAATATGACCCCGCTCGACTTCTTATTCACCCTAGTCCTCTGTCTAGGAGTTGCAAGTAGTTTCTGGTGTTTGTAGCTTACTGGAGGCCGTGGACAGCGCTGACCGTAGGGGTGGGCTGTGATGCGGTAGGTACGTGGCACGGTGTACCGGATGCCCGTTTGGTATCTCGGGAACCCTGTTCACATTGTTTGGGGCTGTGAGCGAAACTCCGGCCGGATCTCCTCATGGATGGAACCCGAATAGGCGATAAACCTGGACTAGAGACTTGAGTGTTTAGGTAGGTCGTGGTCTACACCCACGTCGGCTTTCGCTTGAAGTCTGCCGAGCACATGTCGTGTGCAGACGCTAAGTGGTGGAAACATGTATGAAGAAGTACACCCCTGCAGGGTTGACATCATCTATTCGAATAGCCGTGTCCGCGGTAAAGGACTTCTGGGTTGCTTATATCAGTTCATAGACAAGTGAAAGTGGATACTTTAGAATGCGCAAGATAAGCGTGAGTGCTATGGATGGCGTTCTCGTAGGGAGACGGGAGCGGATCCATAGTGGTGTATTGATATGGTGAATATGTGGACTCGTGTGCGCCACCTCAAAAGAGTCGCTTGCAGTCGTAGTTTAGGATAGCCACCGAGTCAAAGCTGGCTTGCTGCAGTTAAACCCCACCATCCCCTTGTTGAAAATGATGCATATGTAGTTAGTTCTGATGTAAGTCTTGCTGGGTACATTTGTACTCACGTTTGCCTATTTTATGTTTTGCAGAGAGACTTCAGTCTCACTAGTAGTTCCGCTTGGACTTCGACGTTTAGCTTGTTACCTCAGCTACGATCTTGTGCCCTCGGCAGGATCTGGTAGATAGTCAGGCTTCTCAGCCTTTTTCATTTATAGATGTCTGTACTCAGACATGATAGCTTCCGCTTGTGCTTTGACTTGTATGCTCTGATTGTTGGGTCATGAGACCCATGATTGTAATATCTCGCTCCTCGGAGCCTATTGATTAAAATACTTGAGTTGTAGAGTCATGTTGTGATGCCATGTTGTATTTGCACATATCGAGCATATTGTGTGTATGTTATTGAAATGCTTGGTATGTGTGGGATCTGACAACCTAGTTGTTTATCCTTGGTAGCCTCTCTTACCGGGAAATGTCTCCTAGTGTTTCCACCGAGCCATGGTAGCTTGCTACTGCTCCGGAACACTTAGGCTGGCCGGCATGTGTCCTTCTTCGTTCCTGTGTCTGTCCCTTCGGGGAAATGTCACGCTTTGAGTACCGGAGTCCTGTTAGCCCGCTACAGCCCGGTTTACCGGAGTCTTGCTAGCCCAGTGCTACAGCCCGGACCCACTTGCTGATGACCGACACGTTCGAAGCTGGGTCATGGATGCCTGTCCCTGTAAGTCTGTGCCACTTTGGGTTTACGACTAGTCATGTCAGCCCGGGCTCTTTATCATATGGATGCTAGCGACACTGTCATATACGTGTGCCAAAAGGCGCAAACGGTCCCGGGCAAAGGTAAGGCGACACCCGTGGGAATACCGTGCGTGAGGCCGCAAAGTGATATGAGGTGTTACATGCTAGATCGATGTGGCATCGAGTCGGGGTCCTGACAGCGTTGGTATCAGAGCTTGACTGCCTGTAGGATTACCAAGCCAAACTGGTCGAAGTTGAGTCTAGAAATTCTTTAGTTATATAAGGGAATTGATTGTGGGATGGAACGTAAGGCTCTTTTTACTCCTTATACCTTATGCCTTCTGATCTGAGTCATCTTATCTTTCCCGCGGGGATTAAGAACTAGGCTATCTTTTCTTTCTATCAAGATCACATGTTACTAATCCGTAGACTTATAGATTGTTGGACTTAAGCCTCGTTTCAGTTCCTAGTACTTCTGTATGTTAATTATTGATCTCGAGACCTTGATATTGTGCTTCTGAGTGGTTATGCCACCATTTTTGTGAATGTCTCAAATCTTTTCTGAGCATTTACAGCCGTTATGCTGTCCGAGTCATCCCAGGTTTCTAAACAGTCTGATGCATTTGCAAATTCCTTCCTCCCGTTTTGATGTTCCTTTGGGCCAGATTAACCACACTAATCGGTGAGTTGAGGTACTCTGTTGCCTTGACATATATGTTGGAGATAGTATTATGACCCTAAGTATTTAGGGAGTCACCTAGAAATCTAGCAACGTTTTGTGTTCTCAGTGTGAAGATTCTGGCCATCATTCTCGAAAGCATCTCGTGATGCTACTTAGTAGTAGGTATTCTACTCCTGGGTTTTGAACCCGAGATTCACTCTACTTACATCATGTTGATAGTGTTGCTAGTTCCTTTAGGATATTAGTAACCTTTGCGATAGTCCTTGAAGTCCGTGGTATCTTCTTCTTCCAAATACCATGAACTACTTATGGCAGAAGTTCCTCGTTGAACTGAAATATCACAACAGGATTATTCTTGAGGAGTTCTCCATTCATAAATCGTGACTCTGCCAGTTCTACCTTTCTGCATGGGTTATCCGGAAGAAATATGTTGAACTTGGTTCGACATACTAATCTATGCATCCACAACTCAGAAAATTATATGTTCCTTTGAGTTGTTCTCTTTAGTTGCATTCTGACCTTCGTCTATCAATTGATAGTCCAAGGGTATGCGTGCGTTCGTTTATCGATGCCTATTACTCTTGTGGTCCGTCAAGCCATTCTATCGCGGAATGACTAGGAGAAACAAACTCCAGTACCTCATCCATATCCAGGATTGGGTCAAAGAAGTTGTGCTCCGCAGATCAAATTGCTAATCCAGCTTTTGTTCTGCTCTACCTTGGAGTATTACATATTTTATATCGGGATTGTTGTAGGAATTGCACACCATCCTATGAACTCTTGGTACAGTGATACTTATGATCATCATTGATAATTTCTCGGTTTTCGTGTTATTGTAACCGGAATGCCGACAAGTGAATCATGGTGTGTGAAATCAATACTCCTAGCAACCTCGTTGCTTGGTAGTTAAAGGACAATAATTTCATTCTTAGCATGTTGGTTTTTGAATCATCCTTCTAAGACTGATCGTGCTACCTAGTCCTTATTTCGGTGCACCCTTCGATTGATGAGTTAGGATTTTGTCAAGTCCTCGCTCATTTGATCATATCATCTTGCCCTGAAAAGCAAGATTGTTCTCGAGCTTAGTAACATATCGGTGGTTCGTGATTTTCCGAATATCTTTTCGGAAGTATTACCAGGTTGTCCCCTGACTGTTATGTTGAGCTCGTGATCAAGTTGGTTTCTTATGAACCACCCTTTCTCCAAGAATCTGTGTTAGATATCCCTGAGCTAGTTGGTTAAGCTAGACAACAACTTGGAGGGTTGGAAGATAAATGCTTGCCTGACTTAGTTCGTTCCAAAGGGATATTCTTGTGTAGTGTGTGTTGAAGAAAGATGATATCTTCATCGATTGGTCCCTGTGATCAGTTGCTGGACCTATCGTCTTATCAATCCTTTGATTTGAGAGTGGGCTATCGTCAAATCAAATCAGTACCAACGATGCTCGTAATGTTGTCTTATTCGTGGTTGATCCCTCGAGCATACATCATTATATCTTTGGTCTGACCAATGCTATCACCGTGTTCACTTAACTATGGAATTCCTTTTTAAAAGGAAACCTAGATGAATTGTTGTTGAGCCCATTGACAACATCCTTATCTCCTCCATGATTTTGCTGAACATTAAGCTAGTGTTGGAAACTTTTGAAAGAATTTGTTCATGCTAGCTCATGAAGCATATGTTCGGATGTAAGAAGTGACTTCCTCTAGTTCATGTGCATTTGATACAAGTTGCCGCCGTGGACTCGAGAAAGTCAATGTTGCTTCCTCTGGAATCATCGCAAGTTAGTCATGCACACGTGCGAAGTATTCTGTGGTCTGGAGACTTGCAACCTTCATTCCATATGTGTATCCCAGCACACCAAGCCACTGACTGATTTGTTCAAGGAGAAGGAGTATCTTCATAAGAGCTAACCCGGGCTTAATCAAGAACTTTGATATCCTCGATGATGGTTCCCAACCAGAACTCGGTAGTGCTTTATTATAAGACTACCATGTGGTCATACTTGTCTGGGACAACATGTTCACATGTTTGTAGCAGAACCAGCTCATGTTTTGGAGCTTGCTATCATAGCTCATTTCCCGAGAATCTCGCAACGTCATCTCGTCGATTTGTGTTGCACACTTTCATTTTTCTTCCCAGACTCGATGGGTCTGGAATATTCTGACACCAACCAGATCTGAGTCTCAGGCAGATATGATGGTTGGAATATTTCCCAAGAACTATAATATTGGTCCCTCGATAACCGGTAAAGTGGATGTCGTGGCTAACACACCCAGCCGGAAGACCTATTATTGTAGTATCTTGTTTGAAGAAGTTGGCCACCTCCCCATAAGGATTTCGTAGGATTTACCTCCGTAACTGTTCCTTGTGGATTCTATTGCTCCCGAAGTCCGACTTTTACTTGATGTTCTAGATATCAAACCATATCTATGAATGGGTTACACTAGCACATCAAGGAGAACATTAGAAGCGGAGTGCTAAGTGTCTCTCGGTCGATCATCCAGATTTCGTTCCCTTGGCCTCGCTAAGGTGAAATCTGAGAAAGTGTTATCCTCCTTTGCATGTGCATCGTCCATCGCTATTCATCATGGTAGTAAGTTGTGTTGCCAGAATCCTTGACACGGATATTGGTAAAACCTTGATGATTATGGAAATGCTCAAGTTCTTGAGAGCACGCACAAGCGTTAGGTGTTACCATCGGCACTAGCTAGGTTCGCTCTCAACTTCCTCGGTTATGCTATAACTTCTCAACAGTGGATTCACTCTCTATTGTTGGGTTCTTCCCCAGTTACCAGAATCATTCCCAGCAGTTGCATTTTGTTCCCAGCTTGCACCGCCAATGTGCCATTCTACCATGGGTCTCTTCCATTTCCGGTGATAAGCAAATTCATCCATTACGTTGTCTTCAACAAGGTAATCCACATCATCCAAGTCCAAGTATGCCATTCTACCGACCCCGCCAATCGATTGCTGTGATTTGCCTTAGGCTGATATAGAGAGTCTCAATGATCCCTATATCAAAGGTAATTCTTTTTGCCACTTAAGATAATAATCTACGGATCACCCTTCTCCAGGATGTTTCGTCGTGGTATCATGGCAATTCAACTCCTCACTACGTGACAACCGTTCACCACCCTTTAAAGCGTGGAATTATTGTCCACCTAGTGAATCTTCGTCATCCGTTTCTTTCCACCCCTCTTGATGTGTATCTCGTGTCTCAACCCGAGAGATGGTGCTATGTCTCATTCCGTGAGTTAATCTTGAGTTGTTCGATCTTCGAGAAGATCGACCCTTCTAGAGTCTCCTTCTTCTCTCCATGTCATGTTGGCAGGATTTCTCAGAGCAAGACTTCGAGACAACGATGGTGAACGAATCAACATTCAATTGAAGTGCAACCTGGATCGTGAAGATTGTGCTAGTTTGCGTTTCCCCTTCAACCTACCCTACGCTTGAATCTCGAGACGAGATTCTTGTTTAGTGGGGGTGAGTTGTCACATCCCTAGCTTCTGGTATGCACTGGGCTAGACCTCATGTGTGCATCATGTTTAACTTTTGAATGAACTTGAAATGGGGATTGCTCAAACCCTAGCATTAAAGGAATTCACTAGGTTCACCTAAAATACTTTCAAGTAAGTCCAAATGGCTTTCAAAAATGTTCATGATTTTTGACAAAGGTGAAAAACCTCTACCAAAAATGATGCCAATATTTTTGGGCCATTATGGATTTTTGAATAATCCATATTGTATTTGAACTGGGGCATTTAAATACTATTAATATTTTTAAATGCTCCAACAATTCTGAAAATAGTTAAGGGCCTCTGTAATAATTCATTTAATGGCCACAATTATTTGCAGGATTTATTAAAATGATCTGGGCTATAAACTAAATCAGAAACAAAACTACAGAAATAGAAAAGAGAAACAAAATAGAAAAAAAAGGGGAGAGAGGCTTACCTGGGCCACTTACCAGCTGGCCCAGCAGTTCGGCCCAGCAGACTGGCCACGCCAGTCATCCCTCTCCTCTCGCCAGAAGGACAGCACGCGTGGCCGACGCGCGCGAGCACGCGCCTCGCCAGCTCCTGCTTGCCACCGAGGGTCTGGATGCCTCTCCCGAGCGCCACGCAACACTCAGGCCGCTCTCAACTCCCTCCCGTGCTCATCCCCTTCTCCTGCTCCCCCTCTCGCTCCGCACCTCGGGCCCGAATGGAGCCGCCGCCACCGACACCGATTGCCGTAGCCACCGTGCACCCCTAGCCTCGCCGATGCACCCAGGAGCTCCGCCTCGACCCCCTCTTCCTCCCCACCGATTCCCAGCCCTCCGGAAGCCCTGCATCGCCGTCATCGCCGTCGTCTTCTACCTCGGGACCGCCGGCCATCTTCGTCAAATTCGTCGGCTCCGGTGCCTCCCCGAGCTCCCCGAGGCCACCGTCGCAACCCCTGTGAGCTCCACTCCGTTTCCCCTCCTTCATTTTGCTCGTTCCCGTGCCGTAGCACCCCCGGCCACATTCCCGAGCACCGCCGTCCGCCATGGCCGCGTAGCTCTCCTGACCCGAGCCCCTCTGCTCGAACCCGTGGCACCAGCGCGCTTCTGGTGGCCCGCGGATGCCGTCTGGACCATCAGTTTCTCTCCTAGCGCGCCGCAGCCCAACCCCGCACATGGCCGAACTCCGGCCGCCGCCTCGGGCTCCACTCCGGCGAACCCCGGCCACCCCCGCATCTCCCGTTGGCCCTATTAGATGCGCGCGAGTCCGGGCATCCCGTAGAGCCCCTCCACCGCTCTTTTGGTCATCGGAGGGCGAATCCCGACCCCCTCCGCCGTCTCTGGCTCCGCCGGCGACGAGCCGCGGGTCAACTCCGGCGAGTTTGACCCGGGGTTTGACCCCCTGACGTGTGGGCCCAGGTGCCTGCTTAGTTAGTGCTAGGTTAGTTCATGTTAATTAACTTAGTTAATTAGGTAAGCCACTGACATGCGGGCCCCGCCCGGCTAACTAAGTTAGTTAGGGCTAACTAACCTGGTTAGTTGACTGGGTCACTGACCAGTGGACCCCACTGGTCAGGTTTGACCTGAATCTGCCCCGTTGACCTGATGACGTCAAGGTGATGTCATGCTGACACATTAAATGATTTTCTGGATTTAAAATAAATCAGAAAATCCAGAAAATTGTATAAACTTCTAAAATTCATAGAAAATTAACCGTAACTCCAAATTAAATAATTTATATATGAAAAATTATCAGAAAAATTCAAGGAATCCATCTGTACCATTTTCATGCATGTTAGAACAACTTATCACTACTGTCTAGGACAAATGAAGTGAATGACATTTGAATAATCACATATGGAGTTTGAATTTGAATCTTGTATTCAAACCAACTTCATTTAATCTGTTGCTAGTTGCATTAGCTCAAAACACATTCATTTTGCCATGTCATGATCATGCATCATATTGTGCATTGCATTGATTGTGTTCCTTTTTGTGTTGCCGGAATTTGTCCCCTCTCGATAGACGTGATACCGATGACGTGATCGTTGACACTGATGAAGACTCAATGTTATCTTCAGAAGTGCCAGGCAAGCAAAACCCCCTTGTTCATTCTGATACAATCCTACTCTCTTGCTCCTGCTCTCTTTTACTGCATTAGGACAACACCGGTTCATCTGTTACTTGCTGCGGTAGCTGAACCCCTGTATCCTTTGCATGACCTGTCATTGCCACAGTAAATAGATGAAACCCACTAGCATGAGTAGGAGTTGTTTGAGCCCTGTTGTGCCTACTCATTCTTGCTTATTTGTCATGACTGCTACTGCTTAGAGTTGAGTCAGGTCTGATTCATCAGGGATGAATCAGAGGTGTGTGAACATGTCCTACGGTGTGAGAGCTAAGTGTGTGAACACGATTTGGTAAAAGGTGTCGGTGAGAGGCCATGTAGGAGTACATGGTGGGTTGTCTCATTGAAGCCGTCCTTAGGAACTGAGTTCTGTGTTTGTGATCCATGATTCAGCTACTACCATACATTGGGCCCTGAAATATGACCCCGCTCGACTTCTTATTCACCCTAGTCCTCTGTCCAGGAGTTGCAAGTAGTTTCTGGTGTTTGTAGCTTACTAGAGGCCGTGGACAGCGCTGACCGTAGGGGTGGGCTGTGATGCGGTAGGTACGTGGCACGGTGTACCGGATGCCCGTTTGGTATCTCGGGAACCCTGTTCACATCGTTTGGGGCTGTGAGCGAAACTCCGGCCGGATCTCCTCATGGATGGAACCCGAATAGGCGATAAACCTGGACTAGAGACTTGAGTGTTTAGGTAGGTCGTGGTCTACACCCACGTCGGCTTTCGCTTGAAGTCTGCCGAGCACATGTCGTGTGCAGACGCTAAGTGGTGGAAACATGTATGAAGAAGTACACCCCTGCAGGGTTGACATCATCTATTCGAATAGCCATGTCCGCGGTAAAGGACTTCTGGGTTGCTTATATCAGTTCATAGACAAGTGAAAGTGGATACTTTAAAATGCGCAAGATAAGCGTGAGTGCTATGGATGGCGTTCTCGTAGGGAGACGGGAGCGGATCCATAGTGGTGTATTGATATGGTGAATATGTGGACTCGTGTGCGCCACCTCAAAAGAGTCGCTTGCAGTCGTAGTTTAGGATAGCCACCGAGTCAAAGCTGGCTTGCTGCAGTTAAACCCCACCATCCCCTTGTTGAAAATGATGCATATGTAGTTAGTTCTGATGTAAGTCTTGCTGGGTACATTTGTACTCACGTTTGCCTATTTTATGTTTTGCAGAGAGACTTCAGTCTCACTAGTAGTTCCGCTTGGACTTCGACGCTTAGCTTGTTACCTCAGCTACGATCTTGTGCCCTCGGCAGGATCTGGTAGATAGTCAGGCTTCTCAGCCTTTTTCATTTATAGATGTCTGTACTCAGACATGATAGCTTCCGCTTGTGCTTTGACTTGTATGCTCAGATTGTTGGGTCATGAGACCCATGATTGTAATATCTCGCTCCTTGGAGCCTATTGATTAAAATACTTGAGTTGTAGAGTCATGTTGTGATGCCATGTTGTATTTGCACATATCGAGCATATTGTGTGTATGTTATTGAAATGCTTGGTATGTGTGGGATCTGACAACCTAGTTGTTTATCCTTGGTAGCCTCACTTACCGGGAAATGTCTCCTAGTGTTTCCACCGAGCCATGGTAGCTTGCTACTGCTCCGGAACACTTAGGCTGGCTGGCATGTGTCCTTCTTCGTTCCTGTGTCTGTCCCTTCGGGGAAATGTCACGCTTTGAGTACCGGAGTCCTGTTAGCCCGCTACAGCGCGGTTTACCGGAGTCCTGCTAGCCCAGTGCTACAGCCCGGACCCACTTGCTGATGACCGACACGTTCGAAGCTGGGTCATGGATGCCTGTCCCTGTAAGTCTGTGCCACTTTGGGTTTACGACTAGTCATGTCAGCCCGGGCTCTTTATCATATGGATGCTAGCGACACTGTCATATACGTTTGCCAAAAGGCGCAAACGGTCCCGGGCAAAGGTAAGGCGACACCCGTGGGAATACCGTGCGTGAGGCCGCAAAGTGATATGAGGTGTTACATGCTAGATCGATGTGGCATCGAGTCGGGGTCCTGACAGAACCTTTGTGAAAGAAGTAGTAGCTATGCATATCCTAATGAGTTGAATTTTTCCACATATTCTATATGGCTACGTAACTTACCTACACCATATTTGAGCTCAGTTCATTTAGCCAATTTCTCTCACTAATTTTCCGAAGTTTCTATCCAGAGAAGAGCATTGTGAAGGAAGTGCCATTTATATATTCTTGGTTGCCCTCAAAAATTTTGGGCACTCTTTCCTATCCAAATCATTGCCTCAAGAAAAAATTCAGCTCCATTTGCCCAGTAAATCTTCCTCGGCAAATTTCCAAAAGTTTTTGTCCACCTAGAACCTTTGTGAAAGAAGTACTAGCTATGCATATTGTAATGAGTTGAATTTTCTCCACATATTCTACATGCCTACGTAACTTACCTACACCATATTTGAGCTCATTTCATTTAGCCAATTTCTCACACTAATTTTCCAAAGTTTCTATCCAGAGAAGAGCATTGTGAGGGAAGTGCCATTTATATATTCTTGGTTGCCCTCAAAATTTTTGGGCACTCTTTCCTATCCAAATCATTGCCTCAAGAAAAAATTCAGCTCCATTTGCCCAATAAATCTTCCTCGGCAAATTTCCAAAAGTTTTTGTCCACCTAGAACCTTTGTGAAAGAAGTACTTGCTATGCATATCCTAATGAGTTGAATTTTTTCCACATATTCTATATGCGTACGTAACTTACCTACACCAAATTTGGGCTCATTTCATTTAGCCAATTTCTCTCACTAATTTTCCGAAGTTTCTGTCTAGGGAAGAGCATTTTGAAGGAAGTACCACTTTGGTATGTCCAAATGGTATCCATTTTCTACATTGCTTTGCTATTCCTAAATAACCATCCTCCACCAAATTTCAGCTCAATCCATTCATTATTTTCAGCCCAGCTTCAACATTTGTATTTATGTCCAGTGTGGTACCTTCCAAAGCAAGTACCACCTAGGATCCTCCTTTTGAGCTGAAAATTTGTGAAGATAATCTTCATAGTAACTGATCATCCTCAGCCAACACTCACGCCCATTAGCCATGTACATTTCCCTTATCGCTAATCAAACACTTTGCTGCTAATTCCTGTTTGAGCATAGATCGGTCTCCTCATGAGAATCTTATATTGTAGTTTTCTTCCTAGCACCTACCTGGGGAGTGCCCAACCCACTACACATGCCTAGGACACCCAGAATGCAAGGCAATGCCATGGTCACGCAGTGACCACGCGGCGGGCATGCGAGTTTACGTGCTCTAGAAATGCGGACCTCGACCACCGTCCAAACCTCAACGTATCGCCACTAAATCATGTATTTCTGATTAAATAGGTACTTATGTAACTAGAAATGATTTTTGGAAAAAATAAACACCAAACTATAAGGCAACTGCAATTCAAATTTAACTCGCTTCCAACTGAATCGAAAGAAATTTTTCTTTTTCACGAGAGGTGGATCAAAACTTTTGACACCCGACCATTTTGTTAATTGTGCATTAAATATGACCTAGTATTTTATAAAATTGATTTGGTGCAATTTTTCAACAAATATATGGTAGGTCCTTCACAAAAAATAATTTTGGGCACTCAAAAAATGGAAAATGAATTTTCGTCCAAAGAAAATGAAAACTTTCTTAGGCAACATTGTTTTCCATTCCAAGATGCACCCTTATGCCCAATATAAGATCATTTGAACAAACTATGTCACGAATGTGGCCATAAGATTGAGCATTTGGGTTGAAAGCCATGCATCTTCACACATCATAGCTTGTTTCTGAGAACACTTTTTTAAAATAATTGCTGTATTACAAGTTTATAATTTTTGCTGGTAACTTGATCAGATATAATGAAACAATGCGAAGGTTTTCCAGTTTTTTGAATTTTTTTTGAATTTTTTATGCCTGTTTCAAAATGCGGTCAAAACGGCGGGCTTGACCGTTCCTAGCTAGTGGTTGTATCTTTTAAATTTTTTGATGTTTCTCTGATAAAATAGATACTTATGTACTTAGAAATGATTTTTGGAAAAAATAAAGAGCAAACTATAAGGCAGCTGTAGTTCAAAGTTGACCTGCTTCCAACCGGATCTGCGAAAATTTATCTTTTTCACCAGAGGTGGGTCGAAACTTTTGACACCCAACCATTTGGTCAATTATGCATTAAACATGGCCTAATATTTTATGAAATTGATTTGGTCCAATTTTTCAACAAATATATGGTAGGTCCTTCACAAGAAAACTCATTTTTTGGCCTAAAAAAATGGAAAATGATTTTTTCGTCCAAAAGAAAATGAAAACTTCTTTAGGCAACATTGTTTTCCATTCCAATATGCACCCTTGTGCACAATATAGGATCATTTGAACGAACTATGCCATGAATGTGGCCATAAGATTGATCATTTGGCTTGAAAGCCATTGATCTCCACACATGGTAGCTTATTTCTGAGAAAACTTTTTAAAACTAATTTCCGTATTACAAGTTTATGATTTTTCCTGGAAACTTGGGTACATATAATGACGCAATGCGAAGGTTTTCCAATTTTTTGATTTTTTTTGAATTTTTTATGCCCATTTCAAAATGCGGTCAAAACGGTTCCTAGCTAGTGGTTTAATTTTGGAAAACTTTTGGCGTTTCTTTGATTAAATAGATCATTATGTACCTAGAAATAATTTTTGAAAATTATGAAGAGCAAACTATGAGGCAACTGCAGTTTAAATTTAACCCGCTTCCAACTAAATCGGTGGAAAATTGTCTTTTTCATAAGAGGTGGATCAAATCTTTTGACACCCAACCATTTGGTCAATTGTACATTAATTATGGCCTAATATTTTAGAAAATTGATTTGGTCCAATTTTGCAACAAATATATGGTAGGTCCTATACAAAAAAAACTCATTTTGGGCACTCGAAAAAACAGAAAATGATTTTTTCGTCCGTAGAAAATGAAAACTTCCTTAGGCAACAGTGTTTGCCATTCCAAGATGCACCCTTATGAACGATTTGAGGTCATTTTAACAAACTATTCCATGAACGTGGCCATAAGATTGATCATTTGGCTTGGAAGCCATAATTCTTCACACATGATAGCACATTTCTGAGAACAATATTGTAAAATAATTACAGTATTCAAGTTTATTATTTTTTATAGCAACTTGGTCACATATAATGACACAATGCGGAGGTTTTTCAATTTTTCAATTTTTTTTAATCTTTTGTGCCCGTTTCAAAATGCGGTCAAAACCACGGGCATGACCGTTCTTAACTACTGGTTGAATCTTGGTAAACTTTTGGTTTTTCTCTGATTAAATAGATACTTTTGTACCTTGAAATGATTTTTGGAAAAAATAAAGAGCAAACTATAAGGCAGCTGCAGTTCAAATTTGACCCGCTTCTAGCTAACTCAGCGGAAATTTGTCTTTTTCACGAGAGGTGGATCAAAACTTTTGACACCCAACTAGTTGGTGAAATGTACATTGAATATGACCTTTTATTTTAGAAAATTGATTCGGTCCAATTTTTCAACAAGTATTTGGTAGGTTCTTCACAAAAAAACTCATATTGGTCACTCAAAAAATGCAAAATGAAATTTCCGTGCAAAGAAAATCAAAACTTTCTTAGGAAACATTGTTTGCCATGCCAAGATGCACCCCTTTGAAAAAAAATGATGTCATTTGACCAAACTATGCCATGAATATTGCCATAAGATTGATCATTTGGTTTGAAAGACATGAATCTTTGTACATAATAGTTCATTTCCGAGAACACCTTTTCAAACTAATTGCCATATTCCAAGTTTGTTATTTTTCCTGATAACTAGGTCACATTGGAAGACACAATGCAAAGAGTTTACATTTTTTTGTTTTTTTTTGAATTTTCTATGCCTGTTTCAAAATGCGGTCGAAACGGCGGGCATGCCCGTTCTTAGCCAGGGGTTCAATCTTGAAAACTTTCAGAGTATCTCTGATGAAACAGATAATTATGTACCTAGAAATGTTTTTTGGAAAAATTAAAGAGCAATCTATCAAGCAGCTGTAGTTCAAAATTGACCCGTTTCCAACTGAATTGGAGGAAGTTTATCTTTTTGAAAAGTGGTGGATGGAAAGATTTTGACAACCAACCATTTGGTCAATTGGACATAAAATATGGTCTAATGATTTCTAAAAATAGTGTGGTGCCATTTTGCAACCAATATTTGGTAGGTCCTTAAAAAAACCATCTTTAACACTCGAAAAATAGAGAATGCTTTTGTTGTAAAAATTTATCTTTAATCAATTATGACCAATTTAAATGGTCATAAGGTCTTCAAATTGTTTGTCGTGTTCTGGTTGGTCCGTGCGCATCTCACGCGTATCATGCTTCAAACACCGTCCGATTGTCCCGGATCCAACAGCAGCCTTCAGCCCTTACTGTCTCACCCACTTAACCCCAACACAACCCATCTCACCCTTCCCCCTCTCTCCTATGCACCCACGGCCGACGCCCCCAACCATCTCCCTCCCTCAGATCTCGATCCGCTGCACCCCAAACCCCACCCCCACCGCCACCGCCGACGACCCTCACCGTAGAACGAGCAGGCGCTCTCCACCGGCGGGGCTTGGGCTGGCTGGCATCTCCCATCGATGTCCTCCTCCCTCCTGCTCCGGGCAACCAGCTCCCCTTCTAACCTCCAACCAACCTCCCACCATCACGCTGCCACGCCCCTCCCTCCTCCTCGCGGTCTCCTCCACCGCACACAAGATCTCGGCAGCGACGAGCCTAGCGCATGGTGTGCGGTGGTAGGAAGTCAGGATCGACGAGAGGAGTGTGAGGAGCCGGGCCGTTGGGAGGTGCTTGGCGGCGGCGGTGGAGGAGGCCGGCGCGCAGGAAGACGGCGTGCTGCTGCCCAAGGAGGGGAGCAAGTCGGCCGGGAGCTATGACTGGCAGGAGCAGCACCAGAACCTGATTTCCCTCCTTGCCTGATGCGCCTCCTCCGCAGTCGGGCTCTAGTGCAGTGGGGAATCAAACGAGAAGGTCAAGTTGAGCAAGACTGGCGAGCGGCGATGCCTAAAGACGGCCGGATCTGGCCAGGAAATAGGCAGCATCGGCGCACAGGTACTACCCCAAATTGCAAGGTCGGTCTACTCTGACCGACATCGCCAAATTATATGTACTACCCCAAGTATATTCCAAGTACTCCTATTAAATGAGGAATCATCTTGGATCCTATAGATTAACCTCCTCTCGATTGTGGCCTGACAGAAAATAATTAATACGTCGTCAAGTGGGAGGTCTTCTTTCGAGCTGATGGTAGTTCAGTCCTTGAAGTGCGTGGATTGACGACACGACAACACGACATGAACAGTTTTTTGAGTCCTCTTTTTATCTTCTAAGTGTTTGTTTGATTAGACAGTGTCACTTTTTGTTCTCCGTCTGTTTCCAGTGGCTTAGCATTCTTTCAGTGGACGTCCCTTGTTCCATGTAATTTAGTAGATTTATTTTAGCCATGCGCATTTCTTTTACTACAAAACTGAATAGTGTATGGTCTAAGAGTTTCAGTTCTTGTTTGCCATGCATGTAGTTGTGGTCCTATCATGGGTTCAGTGGACAATTGCATGGAATGGTTCCTCTAGTTAGAGCAATCGTTTTTTGCTTGATAGTGGCTTTTTAGTGGCAGCGGCCATTTTTCCTCCGCATAATTTTTCCCATGTGGTCTATACATGTTCAGTATGAAATGTCTAATGTTTGTTTCAGGCCCTAGGGCAGTAGACGACGTTGCCGAAATAAAGTACGGAGTGGTGGGCGCTAGCACCAAATGGACTAGGGAGCATCACTAGGGAAATCATCTAGATCTGACTAGTTTGTACTTAGTAACTAGATTGTTTCTGAGTACAATATACATGCTAGAATGTTTTTGAACGTGGTTAATCAAGCGTTGCAGAGTACAGTATACACACTAGATGTCGGTGTACTAGAATAGGGGTACCCTAGTACCCCGAACTTGTGCATGGGCAGTTGCAGCACCCCGCGGCAAGGCTTGCCGGGCGAACGCCAAGATCCTCCATGGTTCCCTTGGAGCCATTCAAGAACAAAGTATTTAAGCTCAGGAGACAAGGCCCCGGCAACAGGAGCTTGCTGGGAAGGCCAACCAAGGCACTCCAAGGAACTTGCCGCGACGCGCCACGCGCTCCGGCAAGGCAACAAGGCCCCGGCAAGAGGAGCTTGCCGGGAAGACCAACCAAGGTACCCCAAGGTCCGGTGAGCGACAAGCTTTCGGACCCGACAAGATAACAGCAGCGACAAGGCACTTGCCGCGGCAGGCGGCCACTCTGTGCCCACGCTCCAGCGCATCCACCAATGTGTCGCTCTGGGGGGCCTCCCCAGGTGCGCGTGGCGGGAGGCTGTGCAGCCAGCGGTGCGCAGTGGCATGCGAAGCTGACAAGATCGCCATTGTGGCGAACGGTGGCGGCCCTAACGGTTCTTTTCTGCACTGTTTGGGCGACTCAGACGGACATTTAATGCCCTTGTCCCCTGCCATCAGGGTTAGGTAGGATGCACTGTACAAGTAACTGTACCAACCACCTCACTTTTTACATTTGTACCCTTCTCTGCGTTGCAACCTGTCGGTGACCCCTTTAGCGTATAAAAGGAGGCCCATGCGCAACGTAGAGGGGGTACGGTTCGATTCATCCGTGAGCCAGAAAACACTTAGCTCTTGCGAGCAAGAACATAATAGAACCAGACAAGCAGCAGTAGGAGCGTTATCTCTCCAGAGAGCTCCGAAGCTGGGTAAACTGCTCGTGTGCTTCGCCTCGATCTGCTCTTCGTGCGATCTCTGCCCCCCGCCGAACCGAAAGGGGCCCGGTCCACCGGCCCCATAGGTGTTCGTGGATCAGTTTCCCCGACATCTTTGGCGCGCCAGGTAGGGGGGCGTCGAGATTGTGTGAAACTGATCCGGCGTTCACACGTGCTAGGTCTTCATTCCCTTCATCAACATGCCACCGAAGAAGAAGACTTTGATGGCAGCCGCTCCGTCCACGTCACTTCCGCCACCGTTGGAGCAAACGGGTGGTGGAATGGACGCCGGTGGAAGAATGGACGTCGACGAGGAAGCTCATGATGCTGCCAGGTCCAAGAACAAGGCCGCACAAACCTCGGCGACTGTACATGTTCCACGCCACTCTCAGGAGGCGCAAGACCAACAGCGTCATGGCACTTGCAGTGCCATACGCATGATAGGCCAAGACCAAGCTAGTGGATCTCGGGGCGCTCAAGACCAGCATGCACGCCAGCGTGCTGGCACGAGCGGGGCACGGTCGCCTGGACGGGATACTGCTCCTTCTAACATAGTTAGAAGTCCGAGCACGTCCCGCTCCTCGCGCCGTCCGCCACTGCCACCCACCACTCCAGCAGAAGCTTTGGCACGAGCTCAACTGCTCCTAGATTACCCTCTGACGTCGGACAAGATCAACGAATGGAGGGCCACCATTCAGAGTCTCATCGGCTACGCCAACGGCGACACTCCACGGCGGCCGAGCACGTTGCCGCCGCGGCAGGGTTGCCGGGCGCGAGCCGGTGGCGATGAAACGGGTGGAGGTGCAACTACCATGCAATCACCACCCCGAAGGCCAAGATCGCCGACTCGCTGGATCCACCTCGACAGCGACTCCACTGCATCGTCGGATCCACGAGCTCGTCGTGATCAGCGCCAAGTTCTTCATGATCGACAACAAGAAGACGCTCGAACTCGCATCGAGCGTCGAAGAGAAGCGCGACGTCAATCCGACAAGCGCGCTGGGCCCTTTGTTGACATGCATGCGCCAGGGGAACCAGGCGATCTGCCGTACGCGGTAGGTTGCCCTGCGTTCACTCGTGAGCTGCGGCAAGTCCAGTGGCCCAGCACGAAGAACTTCAAGCCAGACGTACCGGAGAAGTACGACGGCAAGAAGCATTCGTCGGAGTTCCTCAGCATCTACACCATTGCGGTGCAGGCTACCGGGGGACGGGATGACAAGATCCTTGCCAACTACTTCCTGCTGGTGCTCAAGCCCAACGTCAGATCCTGGCTCATGCACTTGCCGGACAACTCCATATCCTCTTGGGCTGATCTGTGCCACCAGTTTATCGGCGCCTTCACAGGCGGACACAAGCCTCATGGCCAGGAGAGTGATCTTCATCTGCTCGCCCAGAAGGAAGGAGAGCCCCTGCGCAAGTACATTCAAAGATTCAGCAGTGTGCAGCACAACATCCCAGACGTCTACCCTGCCGCGGTGATCAGCGTGTTCCATCAGAATGTGCGAAACAGCAGGATGCGGGAGGAAATGGCGATGTGCAAGATCAGGGACGTCAGTGAGTTATATGCACTGGCCGACAAGTGTGCATGTGCTGAGGAAGGGAGGAGACTCCCCGGAGAGAATGTAGGAGCGGGAGGATCTGACAGTGAAGATGCTGCCCCGGCAAGGAAAAACCGGCGGCGGAACAACAGGAAGAGGAAAGGCAAAGAGATGCTAGTTGTTGAGCAGTCCGGCAGTGGTGGTGGCGCCAAAGAAGCCAAAGCTGGTGACTCCGGCAAGGAGGTTGCCGCGGAGGTGGCGGTCGCCGACAAGCAGGACGACACCAACAAGCAGTAATGCAATATCCACCGCACCAAGGGCCATGATATCCAAAGCTGCAGGAAAGTCGAGCAGCTCATTGAGCAACAGAAAGCTGAATACGAGCGGCGCGACAAGGAGAAGGCCCAGGAAGGTGCTGGGGGATCCGGCAAGAGACGTCCCGACCGAGGAGGACGCCGCGGGAAGGCCAAGCAGCGGCAAGGAGACAGACCTCCTCACGGCCGCGACAAGGATGAAGATGACGACGACGATGAAGACATGGATGATGAGTAGACTGATGAGCAGGAGTTCTAGAAGGCCACAGAGGTCCTGTGCGTTGACGGTGGTGCTTCTCTGCACACCTCGCACCGCCAACTCAAGCAGTGGGTGCGGGAAGTTAATGCAGCAGAACCACCCGTCGAGTCACGCAAGCCTATGAAATGGTCCAGCACGCCTATCATCTTTGATATTGAGGACCACCCTGATCGCATAACTGTGGTCGGGTGCTTGCCGATGTTGGTTTCACCAACAATCCGCAACCTCAAGGTCACTAAGATGCTAGTTGACGGTGGGGCCGGCTTGAACCTGATCTCCTCCGCAGTGCTCCAGAAACTCCAGATCCTTGACAACGAGCTCGAAGAGACCGATACATTTCAAGGAATCAACCCAGGAAGAAGCAAGCCGAAGGGAAAGATCACGTTGCCGGTAACATTTGGCAGCGAGCTGAACTTTAGGACTGAGAGGGTCACATTTGATGTTGCTGACTTTCCATTACCTTACAATGGAATCCTTGGCCGTCCGGCACTCGCCAAGTTCATGGCAGCCTCTCACTATGCGTACAACATACTGAAAATGGCAGGCCCGATAAGTGTCATGTTTGTCCCTGGCGACAAGAAGGATGCTCTTATCTGTGCCGACAAGATCTACCGGGAAGCAGCAGCCACAATAGAATGCAAGACACTTGCCGCTGAAGCTCCCGGGGGGAAGAAGAAGACCAAGTCCGGGAAGAGTTCTGATGCCCACTCCGGCAAGCGCACCTCTTCGGAGTGCTGCGCTACCGTCGAGGACGCACCATCGAGATCCACCGGCAGGTGTAAGAAGGCAATGAAAGCTCCACCTGAGACCAAGAAGGTGTCCGCCAAGGAGGACGGCGCTGGTGGTACATTCACCATCAGCGCCACTCTTGACCCCAAATAGGAAAGCGCGCTCGTTGCTTTCCTACGGGCGAATGTCGACGTGTTTGCGTGGCAACCGTCTGATATCCCCGGTGTTCCCAGGAAAGTAATTGAGCACCACCTTGCCGTCTGTCCTCATGCGCGGCCCGTCAAGCAGAAAGTCAGGAAACAGGCAGTGGAGCGCCAAGAATTCATCGCAGAAGAAATCAAGAAGTTGGAAGCAGCAGGCCTTGTCAGAGGAGTGCTCCATCCCACGTGGCTGGCCAATCCTGTTGTCGTGCGCAAGGCTAACGGGAAATGGAGGCTTTGTATTGACTTCACTGATGTTAATAAAGCTTGTCCCAAAGACCCATTTCCCTTGCCGTGCATTGAATAGATTGTTGACTCCACAGCCGGATGTGATTTGCTTTCATTTCTTGATGCATACTCAGGATACCATCAGATCTTCATGGCAGAAGAGGATGAAGAGAAAACCGCATTTATCACCCCGTGTGGCCCGTAGTGCTTCATACGGATGTCTTTCGGTTTGAAGAATGCTGGTTCAACATTCGCAAGGGTAGTCCACCACGCTTTTGAGCCGCAGATGCACAGAAATGTGGAAGCCTACATGGATGACATAGTGGTCAAAAGCAAGAACAGGGTGACCCTGATTCAAGATTTAGACGAGACATTTGCAAATCTGCACAAGATCAACCTCAAGCTTAACCCTGAGAAGTGCGTGTTTGGAGTTCCTTCCGGCAAGCTTCTCGGGTTCTTCGTGTCTCAGCGGGGAATTGAAGCCAATCCCGACAAGATCAAGGCCATTGAGCAGATCGAAGCACCAAAGCGCGTCAAGGATGTACCAAGGCTTGCCGGTTGCGTGGCTGCTCTCAGCAGGTTTATCTCTAGATCTGCTGAGCGCGCCCTGCCATTTTTCAAAATTTTGAAAAAGGCAGGTCCAATGAAATGGACTCCGGAGGCGGAGGCTGCGCTGCAGGACTTGAAGAGATACCTGTCCTCCACTCCAATACTTGTCGCACCTAAGCCACAAGAGAAGTTGTTGATGTATATAGCGGCAACCAATCAAGTGGTTAGTGCTGCGTTAGTGGCGGAGAGGGAGGCAGATGATGAGCCATCAACCACGGCAGATGCATCCAGCGACAAGCAGGGGGCTTTGCCGACAAGCTCTGGTCCCGACAGAGATGGATCTGCGCAGGAGCATGATCAGATGCAGAAGAGAATGGTGCAGCGTCCAGTTTACTTTGTCAGTTCCCTTCTACAGGGGGCTAGATCAAGGTACTCTGATGTGCAGAAGTTGCTTTTCGTCCTCCTCATGGCATCGAGAAAGCTGCGCCACTACTTTCAAGCACATGAGATCACAGTCGTCACTCGCTTTCCGCTGAAGAGGATACTGCAAAATCCAGAAGCGACAGGTAGGATTGTCGAGTGGGCGCTGGAACTGTCAAGCTTTAGCCACAAGTTTGAGAGCACTTCAACTATCCAAAGCAGGGCATTGGCAGAGTTCATAGCAGAATGGACGCCAACACCGGATGAAGAAATTCCAGAGACGAGCATCCCCGTCAAAGAGGCAAGCAAAGAGTGGTTGACATACTTTGATGGTGCTTTCTCGCTGCAAGGCATTGGTGCGGGCGTGCTGCTTGTCGCGCCCACCGGAGAGCACCTCAAGTACGTAGTCTAGATGCACTTTCCCAAGGAGCAAGCAACCAACAATACTGCAGAGTATGAAGGATTGCTTGCCGGTCTCAGAATCGCAGCAGACCTTGGGATCAAGAAGCTCATTGTCAGGGGTGACTCACAGCTTGTCGTCCGCCAAGTGAACAAGAACTACCAGAGTCCATTGATGGAAGCATATGTTGATGAAGTGAGGAAGCTAGAACAGCACTTTGACGGCCTACAGATGGAGCATATCCCAAGAGCTCAGAATGTCATTGCTGATGGCCTGTCAAAGTGCGCCGCACTAAAGTTACCTGTGGAACCAGGGATCTTTGTGCTCAAGTTGACTCAACCATCCGTAACACCATCAAGTGGACAAAGCAAGAAGAGGAAGTTGGTTTCTGGTGACTACTTTCCGGCAGAGCTCCCCGAAGCCGCCGCCAAGAAAGTCCCCAAGATCAACACCAAGGATGCTGAGGGGCAGTCTGCTCCGGCAAGCCTTATGGTTTGTTCCGTTGAAGCAGAAGCTCCCGACAAGTTTTGCTCCGGCAAACTTGCCGGGGAACATCAAGCTCCGGCAGGGCCGCAAGTCCTTGCCGTAGAAGCGGATGTTCCCGCAGCAGCAGATGTGCCTTTAGTCCTTGTTGTTTGGCCACAAGCTCCAGCATGGGCACAGCAGATTGTCCATTTCCTTCAGACAGGAGAACTTCCCGAAGAGCAAGAAGAAGCGGAAAAAGTAGCCCGGCAGTCAAGTATGTACCAGTTTGTCGATAGCATACTGTACAGAAGAAGACTCAACGGTGTGAAATTGAAGTGTATTTGCCGGGAAGATGGACAAAAGCTGTTGGCAGAGATACATGGAGGCATATGTGGCCACCACATTGGCGCAAGAGCACTTGCCGGCAAAGCTTTCCGGCAAGGTTTCTTTTGGCCGACAGCCCTCCAGGATGCAACTGCACAAGTAACCAAGTGTGAAGCGTGCCAGTTCCACTCCAAACAGATACACCAGCCAGCTCAAGCTCTCCAGACGATCCCTTTATCCTCGCCATTTTCGGTCTGGGGGCTCGATATCCTCGGCCCTTTCCCCCGAGCTGTCGGGGGCTTTGAGTACTTGTACGTCGCAATCGACAAGTTCACAAAGTGGCCGGAAGTGCAGCCAGTGAGGAAGGTGACAACACAGTCAGCAGTCAAGTTCTTCAGGTCAATTGTTTGCCATTTCGGGATCCCTAACAGGATCATCACCGACAACGACACGCAATTCACGAGCCGCACCTTCATGCAGTACGTCCAAGACCTTGGTGCCAAGGTCTGCTTTGCATCTGTTGCTCATCCAAGAAGCAACGGTCAAGCAGAGAGGGCAAATGCTGAAGTGCTGCGTGGGCTCAGGACCAGAACTTTCGACAGGCTGCGCAAGTGCGGAAGAAACTGGATCGAGGAGCTGCCGGTGGTTCTTTGGTCGATCAGAACGACGCCAAATCGAGCCACTGGCCAGACGCCTTTCGCTCTAGTCTATGGAGCAGAGGCAGTTCTTCCCACGGAACTCGTATACGGATCGCCTCGAGTGCTCGCTTATGATGAGCTTGAGCAAGAACAGCTGCGACAAGATGACGCGCTGCTCCTTGAGGAAGATCGTCTTCAGGCTGCTGTACGAGCTGCTCGATACCAGCAAGCTTTGCGCCGCTACCATAGCCGCAAAGTTAAAGCCAGAAGCTTCGAGGAAGGCGACCTTGTTCTTCGGCGCGTTCAGTCCGCCAAGAATTCCAACAAGTTGACGCCGAAGTGGGAAGGCCCTTATCGGGTGAAACGAGTCACAAGGCCCGGTGCTGTCCGCCTTGAGACCGAAGATGGCATTCCGGTGAGCAACTCCTGGAACATAGAACATCTTTGTAAGTTTTTCCCGTAGGGCGCGGTTGCCGGAACCCGTTCTGGCAACCACCTTTTGTACAAGTCTTGCCGCTGTTGCATGTAATCCTTTGTACAATGCCGGGCGCAGATCCTGTGCATAAACAAAATCCCATGTGCTCCGCACAACTTGTCCATTTCATGCATTAGTTTCTTTCTTGCATGTGTTATCTGACACTTTGTGCAGCACCTACATCCGGTAAGCAATAACGAGCCGAAGGGCTCCATATTATTATTGTCTCTTCTTTCTTCTTTTCAACAAAGGAAAAATAGGTTCCCTCGCACACAAGTTTGCTGGGGGGGAAGGAGAATATTGTGGTATAGACCAGGCGTCGTTCAAGCAAAGTTTTGCCTTGCCGAGAAGCAAACGACAGAAAAGCTAAGTTGCCAAAGTTTGAGCAATCAGTTTTTAAATTTTTGAGTTATCTTCCTCGAACGACCCTGCTTTGTATGGAAAACCTGTGCGCGGAGGAACCAACTCATGGCTAGTTGCACCCTTACTTTGTTTCAAGTCCGCTCAACAACTTATGTGTGCTGCATCTAGTCGCGACAAGGTTTCTTGTCGGAAGCAGCGCCGCCAGCAGGCTGCTGACGTTCCGCACTCAGCGCTCGCGGCTCCGGTGCCTGCACCGACAAGTTCCCTAGAAGCGTAGGGTAAAAACATACAAAGGAAGGAATCTAGTAGAGGAAATAACATAGCAATTGATAACAGAAATAAAGTCATATTACAAGATAACTTGTCGCAGCTCTAATAGACTGTTTTCATAACATGATTAGCAGCGACAAGAGAAAAGAGAAAACGGGCGGCCTAGTCTACGCGATCGCCCTCAACCCTCTTGATCTCGCTCACCTTGTCCACAATGGGTGCGACAAGGGCCTTGAGCGCATCCAGATCGGCGTCAGGCGGCAAGGACCTGAGGACGTTGGTAAGGTTCAGGCCTGGGTTGCGGAAAGCCACCTTCATCAGCACCTTCTGGAGAGCCCCCGCGCAAATCCTGCACGACTCGTCGGCCAGCTGCTTTGGGATCCTCTCCCGGAGCCGTTGGAGTGTCGTCGCCACGCCCTTGAAGAACAGGCTGAGCTTGGCGCTGGGTTGGAGATTCTCGTCGGAGGGATACCCAAAGTCCTCCATCCCCAGCTGCGCCAGCTCCTCGTCGATGACTGCGGCAATATTCACCAGACCCTCGGTCCAGTGCTCCACAGTATCTCTGAACGAGTTCTGGGTAACTGCAATGCTCTCCAGCAGCGCCTTGTCAGCTTTGACCCTCTCCGACAAGGTCTTCTCCCGCTCCTTGGCAGCCTCTAGCGTCTGCATCAGCGTGGCCAGCTTCAACTCCAGGTCCGCATTGGAATCCTTGGCGGCGCTGAGCTCCTTGCCCCTCTCAGCGAGAAGACCTTGCAGCTCACCGTGGGCGGCAGCATCCTTCTCATGCTCACGCTTGAGCACGGCAAGCTCCTCGCCGCTCTTCCCAATGTTGGCCTCCAGCTGCGCCACCTTCTCCTCCAGCTCTTTCTTGGCAGCCTCTGCGATTGTGGTAGCGTCCTTTGCCTCCTTGAGCGCCCCGCCAAGTGCTTGCTCGCGCTCGGCGAGCTCCTCCTCGTAGCTGTCGAGGTTGGTCTTCCGCTGCACCAATTCGCCTTGTCGCGCGGACTGCTTCTCGGCGGCCAGCCTTTGCTCCTCCTTAGCTTCGGCCTTCTCGAGAAGGAAGGCCGTGCGCTCCTCGTCGAGTCGCTCCCGCTCCTGTGCGAGGGTCCGGAGAGCTTCTTGATTGTGGCCCCGGAGCTCCTCCGCGCGCTTCTCCATGTCAACTCCCGCCTTCGCGATAAGCGCTTCCCGGGAAGCCAGCTTGGCTTGCCGTGCACGGTAGAGTGACAGCAGCTTCCGCAGCAGCTGCTCCTCCTCAGGCTCGCCACTACTGCTGCTGGGCATGTCGACCAACGACAGTCCAGCAGAGGCGAGCACCTCCCCATCGAAAGTTTCCCCCTCGACCGGCGCCCTGGAGCTCGACGCCTAGGGTAGCTTGATGAAGATATCGTCACCGGCCTTCAAGTAGGCGCCAGGCTGGGGCTCCTCAGAGCCTGGCTCCGCAGAAGCGGCAGAGGGATCGGCGGTCGGCGAAGCGCCTGGCGCTCCTGCGGCCTCAGGGTCGTCAGTGCGATCGCCCGACCCCTCGCCGGCTTCTGCGGTGGCAGCCTTGGCGGCCTCCTCGCCGGCGGTCTCATCAGCACCAGCCCCTTCCTCGCCGGCGCCCTCTGTCTCCATTGGCTCAGCGGCAGATGGGTCTGAAGAACGAAGAAGGGAGAAAAATCAATCAAAAATCCAAGAGAAGAAAATCAGAAGAAGAAGAACCCAGGGGAAAGTTTTTGGAAAAGTGAATTACCTGTGCTAAGATCTGCAGTTGCGGTCTCGGCCGCCGCAGGATCGACGGTGCTGCCCCTTGCCGGAGATTTCTCCCTTGCTGGAAAGCGCTCCCTTACCGGGAACCCCTCCCTTGGCGGCGTAGTCGAAGAAGATGGCACTTCGGGACCAGCTTCCGGGCGCTCCTGATGTGGCTGCTCTGCTCCTACACAAATCATGCGCGCCTGACAAAGGAAAAAGCACTCATGCGCGCCTGACAGCAGAAAGCTAACTATGAACTTACGCTGGGGGCTGCGCTGGGGGCTGTTTTGAGGAGTGGTTGCCGGGTCCGTCAAGGTGGTCTCGGACCCACCCCCTACTGACACGGTGGGGTCATCTTCGATGACAATCACCGCGGCCTTGGCCCTCTTCGCCGCTCTCTGGGCCAGCGTCCTGAAAAGAAAGGAGTCCAGATTGAAGCAAGTCAGATACAAGATAAAAACAGCAAGATTGAAGAACTACAAGAGCACCAAGGAAACTTACTCTTCTTCCTCCTCGTCGGAGCTGAGCGCGGAAAGATCAAAGTCCGGCTCCCTTCTGGTGCGGCGAGGCAGAGGAGTAGGATCCCTTGCCCGCTTGGCGGGGGCGGTGGCGGTGGCCCGGGAAGATCTCGCTCCAGTTGCCGCTACTGCGTGGGGCGCTCCCGCGGCAACATTGCTTGCCGCGGTAGAGCGTGTCGCCCGGCTTGGCGGCTGTTGACCCGGCTGCCGCCCCGCTACGTCTGCGGCCCTGCGAAGACGCCTTCTTGGCGGGGCCGGGGGCTCCGCCTGTGGCAAGCCTTCTGAAGGCTCGGGCTCTTTCTTGCCGGCCTCGCTCGGCTCAGCTTCAGAACCGGCAGGCTCTTCCTCGCCAATGAACTCCACGCGCTCGGCGAGGTTTGACGCCTCTGCAGCCTCCGCCTCCTCCACAATGAACCCGAACGCGACCGCGGCAGCTGCGGCCGCAACCTCTTCCGCCCAAGTGGCGATGCGCTGCAGCTCCTCGTCGGTGGTGTCATGGGTGAGGCTCTTCTGCTCGTCAGCGTGGACCGGCACTTCTTCCAAGTTGTCGAAGAACGCTTGCACGACGTCATCCGCAGGCTCTTGCCATGTTGGAACGATTCCGTGTGAATCGCACAACGACATCATGGCGCGGATCCGGTCAAGCGAAGAATTATTGCACAATGGAACGACACCCCTCGGCAACATGAATGGGTGCTGGGGGTCGCGTTTGAACAACTCCAGGAGCATTGCATCCAGCTCCAAGACGGTGAAGTTGTAGTTGAGGCCCGGCCGCAGCCTCATGATGTCCGCCGAGTTCTTGAATTCCCAGGCGGGCCTCCCCCTCTCCTGCAGGGGGGCGATGCGGCGGCGGAGGAAATCTGCGCCTACAGCGCCTACAGTGAGCCCGGCAAGCCTGAGGCGAAGGATCCTAGTAATGGCGATCTTCAGCCTCTCGTCTTCCGGGGCCACGTTGCTCCAGTCATTGCCGCGCACTATTGGAGCTTGGCGCACGACGGTGAAGGGCTGCGGATTCTCCTCGACGATCCAGCACCACTCCGCTCTCCACTCCTCCCACTTGCTGCGGAGCTCACCCTCCAACTACGCCTCCTTCTTGCCGACTCTCGAAATCCAGGCGATCCCTCCAGCAAGCGGCTCTCCTCTCTCTACCCGAGGTATGAAGAAGTGGCGGAAAAGGGCAACATTGGGGTGGACTCCGACAAAGTTTTCGCACAAGTGTGCGAAAACCGCCATGGTCAGAACAGTGTTGGGGGTGAAATCAAGGAGGCGGAAGCCGTAGGTGTTCATGATATCATAGAAGAATTCCGAGAAGGGCGGGCAGAGCCCGCAATAGAAGAACAGCGCGAAGAATGGGTACCCGTTTGGAGCCAGTTCCGAGGCACCGGCCGGGAGTACCCTCGTGCGCGGATGCGCCCGCGTCTCCGTAGCCGAAAAGAGGTAGAAGTACTCCCTCAGCTCCTTCACGCCGAGCTGGGGGGAGAAGATCGCCCGCTCCTTCCGCAGCGCCGCAAGCCGCTGCGCCTCGGCCGACTTCACGCCCTTTCCCTTGTCGGCTTTCGGAGCCATGGCGGAGGTGGTGGGGGAGGTCGACGGCGTTGGTGATGCTGGTGGCAATGGGGGCCGGAGCGCTGCTCTCTCGGCTTCGAGAAGAAGGGGGGAGCGGCGGAGATTCGTGAAGATGGAGTAGTAGCAACCAGCGAGGGGGAACGAACTGCCCCTGTTTCCTCTGCTTATAAAGAGGGACGGGGCGGACGTTTCGCTCTTCCGAATAAAGAACCACCCACTATCTCTCCCACGATGCCGCATTCAACGCGTGCCGTTAGGGGAGAGCGCGGTGGATACGGAGCGAGATTCGGCATGGCCCAGTCCGCGTGTGCCCGTGCCCTGTCTTGGGCCTGGCCCAACAGCGCTCGGCACCGTGTCTGGCCCAGGCCCGGGGGCTCCTGTCGGTGTACTAGAATAGGGGTACCCTAGTACCCCGAACTTGTGCACGGGCAGTTGCAGCACCCCGCGGCAAGGCTTGCCGGGTGAACGCCAAGATCCTCCGTGGTTCCCTTGGAGCCATTCAAGAACAAAGTATTTAAGCTCAGGAGACAAGGCCCCGGCAAGAGGAGCTTGCCGGGAAGGCCAACCAAGGCACTCCAAGGAACTTGCCGCGATGCGCCACGCGCTCTGGCAAGGCAACAAGGCCCCGGCAAGAGGAGCTTGCCGGGAAGACCAACCAAGGTACCCCGAGGCCCGATGAGCGACAAGCTTCCGGACCCGACAAGATAACATCAGCGGCAAGGCACTTGCCGCGGCAGGCGGCCACTCTGTGCCCACGCTCCAGCGCATCCACCAACGTGTCGCTCTGGGGGGCCTCCCCAGGCGCGCGTGGCGGGAGGCTGTGCAGCCAGCGGTGCGCAGTGGCATGCGAAGCTGACAAGATCGCCATCGTGGCGAACGGTGGCGCCCCTAACGGTCCTTTTCTGCACTGTTTGGGCGACTCAGACGGGCATTTAATGCCCTTGTCCCCTGCCGTCAGGGTTAGGTAGGATGCACTGTACAAGTAACTGTACCAACCACCTCACTTTTTACATTCGTACCCTTCTCTGCGTTGCCACCTGTCGGTGACCCCTTTAGCGTATAAAAGGAGGCCCATGCGCAACGTAGAGCGGGTTCGGTTCGATTCATCTGTGAGCCAGAAAACACTTAGCTCTCGCGAGCAAGAACATAATAGAACCAAACAAGCAGCAGTAGGAGCGTTATCTCTCCGGAGAGCTCCGAAGCTGGGTAAACTGCTCGTGTGCTTCGCCTCGATCTACTCTTCGTGCGATCTCCGCCCCCCGCCAAACCGAAAGGGGCCCGGTCCGCCGGCCCCATAGGTGTTCGTGGATCAGTTTCCCCGACACAAGACTATTTATGAATGTGTTAAATAAACAATGTGTATGTGTTTTTGTATACTAGTAATTCTGCTATGTCACTGTATCCCAGTAAAGCAAGATGTTTGTTATACTCACGTTTCTGATGATATTGGTGTCCACTCAATTTGGTTATTTCTTGCTAGTTCTGCTACTAGTTGTTGTGTACTCCTAGTACTATAGGTGGATCAATATCCCCTCCCTCTCACCCCCGTCTCTGTCTCTGCAAGCAGGATAGGAGGAACGGTGACCAGCAACGGGATGAAGCCCGGCCATGCCGACCCACCGCAGACATCAAGACCTCCAGGGCGGGCGGTGCTATGGTATGAATCCCTCCTCCCCTTCAAGACCTCTACTTACGGTGGTCGGCAGCACACCCGCACATTGCACTCTTCTTCCTGCTCTGTTCTTGGGCTGATGCCGGCGGCGGTGCAGGAGAACCTGATCAGCAGGCAGTTCCCGGGGCCGCAGATCGACACCGTCACCAACGAAAACATCGTCATCAACGTCTTCAACAACCTGATTTGATGTTGTTCTGAGATCCATTGGCATCTCTATCCTCTTACAACTAATAACAATTTTTTAACTTCTTTTGGCCGTGCTTTCGCTTTCACTATAGATTAGATCAGTGGTGAACGAAAGAAAAAAGTGCACAATCAGTATCAGTTGCCTTGTATTTTTCTTGTGTAGCTACTCTGCACTTGTTGTAGAGCATAGCTTGCATCAGTATTTTTTACCTATTTTTGACCTCTCATTTTGAAATACATCTAGCAGGTGTGGCAAGTACTCTATTATTCTCCTACATATAGCTATATATGCATTTAAAAGGGCAAGTACTTGGATGACCTTAACAACATCATACTGATTGTAATAACTTCCATAAGACTCTGTATTCGAAGACTTCTCGCAATTTATCATGCAATTCTAAACAGTAGTATATGTCTGTCTACCCTGCTGGGAATTTTCACTCTATATAAAAATTTGAGAGGCAAATGCTGGGAGTTTCAGTCTTGCCTGATGGCTAGGAACTCAACTCTGCTTCTTGTTGTTGGAGTTTCAGGCTTGTTGCATAGTTTGTAGCTTCAAGTGTACTCTCGCTTCTAGCCACAGTGCACTACAAATTATTATAGAATTACAAGTGTACACAACATTGCACCTTACACATTCTTCTCTTGTGAAATAAAATGCCATGACTGAGCATTCTTTTATCAACTTGCTGTACACTTGCTTTGCTTGAGACAATTGTATAACTTGTGCCCTTTAACTTAATGTACATAGAATCCAATTTTTTACTGTATCACATTCACACTGTCTCGATCCTACTACCTGTTTCTGTACAATATCAATAGTGCATTTGGTTTGCATTGATCCATAGTAGTTTTGTGTCAAATGCAGGTGCTCTGCCACTACTAGTGTTTTTCTTTATCCGAAGACGCCATGTTCAGTTGTTAGGTGCCTTTTGGCTAGTTGGTCATTGAGAATATTTCACCCGGAGCAAGAAAAGGTATGTGACCATTGAGGAAGCTTAAATTCTACACCTACTATATTCTAGTTTGAGCCTCAATTACATCCTGATGACAGTCTTGCACATTCAGTTTTACATTATGAACATAAGCAACATTACTAAATCACATGCTAAGTTGTTGATTGCAAAGGTCACAAGGCAGGATTAATTGTCCATGATAGCCGATTAATGTAGTTGATCATCACTATTGCTAAATGCTATTGCCTGATATAGTATAAGTATGAGCTATAGTTGTTTGCATATTTCTTTTGTATTTTTTTATAAATGATGATAGTTTGTGCAAGATGTTCACATGTTAACTTTTGTTGACTAAAATCTCTTATGCCCTTGACTTAGCTTGACCCAGAACAGCAGCATCCTTGATGCGTACTGACCTTCACCTCATTCTTTCTCTCGCAGAGTTGAAGGGGACCATATGCAAGGCACCTCCTCTTTGGTTGTGAGAGTGTCCAGGGGTCGTGGGTGCAGCTAATGCCTATGTCTGTGGCCGCACTTGACACTGCCCTCTCTTTAAGGGCACACATCATTTTTTCCAACTCTGCTATCTTTTCCCAAGTCTTTATTCTCTTGCCTAGCCTTGTACGATATGTATTGTTTGATGCTAATTACCCAAGTTAGTGCATGATGTTAAGGATAACCTGAGAACACTTGCCTAAGTTTATAAGATATGACATGTGACATTCCAAGCCTGCTGCTCTTTCAATGCTTTTGCTGCTGTACTGTGCTTCTCTAGTTGTTTGAATGCTTCTGCTGCTAGCCTACTAGGCTGCTACTAGCTTGAATAGGTGTGCACTTGTGTTGGTGGTGGTGCTGCTTGTGTTGCTGCTGCTGATTTAATGCTTATGCTCACGCTGCTATTGATTAAATGCTTATGTTGTTGCTGCATGCTTATGCTACTGATTCAATGCTTTCGAAATTGATTGAATTGAACCTGTTGTAATCCTTCGTGTTATACTCGTATTTAATTTTTTGATTTCTATTTGATTTTTTAGTCTATTATATACGGTTCATCTTCAGTTTCTTCTGTAACCTGCTTGGAGCTTAGAATACACAACCCAACTAGTATCATATACAACTAAGACCAATGATTCATGCTCAATTTTGTATATGTATGTACGACCAGTAAAGTTGGAAGGCCCAAATCTTAACGTTAATATGCTAAATTCTGTACCATATTCATGCTCATGCATCACCAGTTACTTCTTTTTTTTGCTTGGTCTATTTTGTCTCATAACCTAAGAATACCAAAACTGATTAAACGATTTCTCCAACTTGCCAAAATTGTCATAATTGTCTCCTTCCTTGTGATGTTAGTCTCTGTGCACTTACTAGTATTGTTAGTTGAATGGTTGGTCGTGGTAGTAGAATAGGATTTTTATTTAGGTTAGTGTTATAGTGATGTTCATTTCATTACCTAAACTTTGTACCAATGTACCATGCATGTATGTATAGATTACTATTGTAGAACAACACCAGGTCAATTTGTTCCTTCAAGTTGTTGGAAGTTTTGTTATGCCATGCTTAGTGCTTACCGAACTAGGGCATTTGGGCATGTATGTATAAATTTTAGCCTCTTGAAAGAATATTATTTACTTCTGGTGTATTTCGCTAATAGCTTATCTAGATCAGGATCTAATGTTGTCGAGGCTGCTGCTCCTATGACAGAATATCAGAAGAACTTGGAGATGCATGCCATAGTTTTAGTTGATGTTGCCACAAGTTTTGGTGATCTGTTTTTGATTGTATGTGCACTTGTTGGACGTGCAAACGTGTATGTTCTCCTATCAGTATTTGATTGGATGATTTCTGTATTTAATCAATTAATTGAGATATTTATTGTTTTTTGTTGTTCAGATGTGTAGATTGGAATCTGTGAATGTAACAGACCAAATGTTCTACTTGACAAAATAATATCTGGGCTCTAAAAAGGCTGTGGCTCAAACTATAGTGGATTGGAACATTGTGTATTTCTGAAAAACCAGAAAAATAGGCTTAATGAAATGGTTCACAAAAAGGCCACGGCCCAGAAAATAAAAAAGCTAAATTGTTGGGCTAGGCCCATGTAGCTAGCGAAAATTAACAGAAAAAATAAATATTAAAAAGGCTGAATTGTTGGGCTTGGCCCATGTAAAGCATCGAATTGGACCAGGCTGATTCTAAGTAACGACCTTTTCATTTGGTCGCAATTTTGCCACGTCACCTTGCCACGTCGGATCCGACGTGGCCTGGGCAGACAGCTAGCGACCAAAACAAAAGGTCATGGGTCCAACGACCTTTTGTTTAGGTCGTAAACATCTACGACCTTCTCACAGAGAAGGTCGTTAATTTCAGTTTACGGCAGCCATCTTTTGACCATCTGTTTTTGTTCAGAAAAAGGTCACAAATGGAAAACAATGACCATTCAGTGACCAATAGTGATGGTCGCAAGTTGACATATTTCTTGTAGTATAAGCAGTAGCAGGCGGTACCACCAGTGGTGGTTTGGGCGGCTAAAGCATGATTATCCGAGATTGAAGAAGCACCACAGCCGTTAGATGGACATCCAATGGCCAATGCTAATAGAATCATGTGTTGACTATAAGTTGACAAAGCCTTGCATACACGTCAACTTAGTAGGCCCACAAGTGACCATCACATCTATGGCAGAAAACATATAGCCCATTTGTGATTTGTTATAATGTACAACCCTTTTTTTAATTCTAATGGAATTTACTCATCCCATTTACTGTTTGTTAAAATTACAGCCCATTTTCTAGCCAGGACTTTGTTAATAATTTCAGCCAACCACTCTAAAAAATTCAGCAAAATTTCTAACATTTGGTTGGGATCCAATATATATTTTAACCCAAAATTTAGAGTCAGATTAAATATAATTTCAAAATAAATTTGTATTAGGTAAAAAGCCAATGTACCTTTTTTGAGAAGAATAAAAAATGTACCTGTTCGGTGCATTTTTTATATTTACAACCATTGTTTTAGTTACAGATGATTTATTATTTCTTAAAGCCCAATTTATTGGCAAGCCTAATGTGGCCCGGACAATAACAAGTTGACCTGGGTCGGGTATTATGCAAAAAAAGAATAGCTAGGCTAGCCATTTTCACATTTAAATATTAATATCTAGGCTGGATATTTGGTCGACATAAAGTAATAGCCTGGGCCAGACGGGCCTCATCCCTCCCAGTTGATACCCTGCTCCTCTGAACAACAACAAAAATATCGCTCAAGAAAAACTCTGCTCATACCTCAAAACCACAAATACTGCTAGAGCTGCTGGGTCCCAGCTGTCGGCCGCTCCTTGTGCAATTCTCTCATTTATTGACCATATAGGTTGACGTTGGTGTGGGACCGTGATGTCAGAAAACCAGGAGGAAGCAAACACATTATAGTTGTATATAATGAGGAACTTGCGTATGTACGGCTATGGCCCTGGTGGGTCCCTATCATCATCCTCTCCAAGTAAAGTCATCTCTTGATTCCTCATGTTCGTTGACCATGTTGATAATGTTCGATGCCATGAAGAGCGCAACAACACGAAGGACAATGGAGAGGGCCTCATGGGCCCTGTGGATGGTCTGGTATAGCGTCCGCTGCTCATTCAGGAAGACAGGATCATCGGACACCTATGAGCACCTTCGAGACACTAAGCCGGCATGAAACGGTAAGGCCATGCTTGGGAGCTCTGGATTGTTTCACACATGTATTAAGATACAAGTGTAATTTACTCGTCACCGGGAACAACACATAAAATACAGGCGTAATGAAACCAACGGCCCAAGGTCTCTAATGAAAACCGGTGAGTTACGCGTGTAATTTGAGAGATTTGTGTATATTTCACTAGTCAAAATCGACCAACCAAGCGCTTCGCCCAAGACCATTTGCTTTTATTTACAAGCGTCAGTTTTACAAGCGGTTTTGGTTCAAAAACAATGATCCAATCACGTCCTAAGATGATGAGTTGGTATGTAGATCATATGGTTTCACCACTAAGCTACCCGAGTTATCGTATAGGCTATGAATGAAACATAGGACGATGAACTTATTAAGCACAGAAACAACAAAAGAGGATGGTCTGCTTAACATGCAAATCACTAGCATTAGATCAACGTGCAAAACAATATGAAGCATTATTCTTAGGAGGCACGGTGAAGAGCTCGTGATGCCGCATGCCACAACATTCCTAGCTCAACTTTGCAATCAAACTCACAAGGCCTGGTATTATATAGACAACATTCAGAACAAACTCTTAAAATACCTTACATAAGTCAACATTCATGTGACTATGCATCTCAGCAGAGTAAATATTTACTTCTGAAATGAACACAGGAATAGGAAAAAATGATTGACGCTGCTAACAACAAAAGGCGTCCATTGAAAAGTAACAAATGCATGTCTTCTGGCTAACATCAATGAGAAAAATTTGACAAGGTTTTCCAATTCCAGTATATTAAAATAATGTCTTCTTGCTAACATCAATGATTAAACTTTGACAAGCTTTTCTCATTCAAAGTATGTAATGCCTATGATTGTGGAACTGGCAGGGTTTGTCATCAGCTTGCACATTGAAATGGCACATGGAGCCGGATTAACCAGTGTATCTGTTTGCGCAGTTCAACTGAAATCAAACAATGTCTTGTATAGCACGGTGGATTTTGTATTTATATGCTGCAAGAAAACAAACACACATCAGCACACACGTGAATATTGGCCCTAGTGTTAACTCACCAATCGGTGGACTGACAAACTGAAAGTACATTAAATAGATTACCACACCCAGATGCCCCATCATTGTTGCTTAGAGTAATATTTACAGACTTGGAGTCCTGTCCTGGCTTCTTGTACTTGTTTGGGTACTTATTTGCCCAGTGTTCCTCTGAACCACAAGAAAAGCAGCCATCTCTCTTTGTGTCTTTCTTCTTACCCTTCTTAATGGTAGTATTCTGCTGGACAGAGTTCTTTCCCTTGAACTTGTGGGAATTCTTCTGCCTTGAAGACATTGGTAGCTCCATTCGGACGGGCATGGTTTGTCATCATTTTACACATTGAAATGGCACATGGGAGCCTATTTAACCAGCTTATCTTTTTGTGCAGTTCCACTGAAATCAAACAATCTCTTGCGTAGCATGGTGCTTTTCATATTTATATGTTGCAAGGCATTAAACACGTTGGCAGCTCCATTCAAGTAGATAGTCCGGTGGCTCAAGGTGACGACGAATAATTAGAGAACATGAGACATTATCTTAACTGAGACATTATCTTAACAATGCATTGTTTCAACATGAATAAAAACGACAAAGCAGAAAAGTACCATTCCTAAAACAATGCGACTGATTCATATTAGCAGAGACATTATCTTAACAATACCTGGGTTAAACATGCAGAAAGAACAACAAAGTAGGATAGTACCATTTGTAAAACACTATAACTTATATATAATAACAAATACATTATCTCAATATTACATTTCTTAAACATGTACTCCCGCCAATCCCTAACAAGTGTTGCAGTTTTGAACTAAGATTCAGTTGTTAATTTTGAGAGTGGCTTTGCTTAATTTTACCAGCGGCATTAGACTAACAAAAAGCATAAATAGTTCCGGGGAGAGTGGGCGCAACAACACCATGTGCTTCCATCTACTTGTAAAGGGGGTGATGCAGAATTTGTTGTAACAAAGCAACAAGCATCATGTCTGAGTTGGTCCCATTTTTGTTGACTTAATGGGAAAAGAAAGCAACTCAATAGCTTCAATTCAACAATTATTTAAAACATTACCAATACAAGTAGCACATCATCTCAAAGCACACTGCACAATCATGAAGATGAAGGCATGTACTAACCTTTCATGATGCAGTCAAGGTCACCTCTGAATCTGCCAACACGAATAGGAAATCCAATCTCGTTTTGTGTAGTTTAGCTAAATCAAGCAAAGTAGCCGGCGTGACATTTAAGTTTGCTATAGCAACAAGTTGAATAGATATCCCTGTTTTAACAGAGGCAAAAAAAGGAAACAATTATTAGCCAATAAAGGAGGATGAAACATACGGCGATAATAAGAAGCATCTAACTTATCTTGATGGAAAACAAAGTAGTACAATAGCATTTCTAAAACGGTTGCATTGATTCATATTAACAAACATTCTCTTAAAACAACATTCATTAAAATGCAATTTACTTTTAAAGTGGCATTGCTTGAATTTTCCAGCGGCATTCTTAGATTAACAATAGCAAAATAGTTGTATGGGACATGGGACATGCCAGCACCATGTGTGTCCACACGTATAAGTGGGTGATGTAGAGTATGTCGCCAAGCAGCATATCTGCGTTGGTCCCATATTTGTTCTCTTTGAACCTTTTTCTTATGTAAGGGCAGCAAATATAGTTTCTTTCCTTTTTCAACCAAGAGATCAGTTCCTTACAGATGTGTGTACTTGGTTACCCCGCTTTTCCCTTTTCGACCAACATAGCGGCTGGATAGACAGTCTATACTACTTTCCCTCCCTCCTTTCCTCGTTGAACCACGTCCTAGATTCATGCTCCACCCTACCCCACCCTTCTTTCCTCTTTGAATCAAGACCTAGATTCGACTACAGAATCGAAAAAGATCTACATGCAGCTAGAGCAACCATGGTTTCAAAGAAAGTTATACCTTAGGGTCGTCGAGATGTGGCTAGACGTGCGGCGGGAGGCCGGATCTGCCCACACTACTTACGGCAGCGAGGAAGAAGGGATCGGTGGCCCTCCCGCATAGGTGCTGGATGAAAGAGAACAGTGCAGCCGGCAGTGGATTGCCTCCCTCGCCGAAGGCGACAGAGTGAACGTTGCACCTCCTCCCCTTCCCGGTGCGACAGGATCCGGATGGCTCCTTCACCAGCTATGAGGGGGAAGAGACAGACAGAGGCCAACGCAGTCTTGTTTAGATCTGTTGGAGAGAGTGAGAGACTATGAATATAGAAAACCCTAGCAAAGAGTGAGAGACTATGAATATATTGCGGTGAGTGCAAACCCTGGCGAACAAGGGCTGAGGATCCATCTTATATAGTACTTATATATTACTCATGTATACTACTAATATATAGTGGAGTGGTTTTCTTTTTCTCTCCATAACAATCATTTTAAATTGTGTAAGTATGGAATAAAATTGTTTATTTAACATACCAGTGAAGAAAACTATTTACGATCAACTAACGATCCACGCGTCCTGGTCGCACTTCCTGTCCTTCATGTGAAGTACACTACCCTTCAGTAAGTGAACAACCACACACATTCCAAATTATTGGAGAGCTGTGAGAGTGTGTACAAATAAAGAATTTTAATTTGAATTATTGGAAAGGTTTGAGAATATGTATAGTTTGCCCTCTCTCAATAATTATGGTTTGTTGTGTTCGACCTAAACTTGGTCAAACTTTACAAAGTTTTACTTTAGTCAAATCTAATATGCACAGTAAATAAAAACAGAGGGCTACTATATCCATTCGGGTTTTTAGTCCACACCATATTTTTAATCAAAGTTTGACCACATATTTAGTTAATAGTTGGACAAATAAAATTACAGGGGAGCTGAAGACAAAGTTGTGAGAAGGCTTAGAAATCAATACAAAACTTATGCTCTTAGTACCAACGTCCATGCTTCTTCAAGGAAACATTTGATTCATAGACAATTGTGTGATAAAATTGCACCAACGTGAAAGAAGACTGCGTCTCCAACGCAACAAAGGTGAACTGCTGAAGGATGTCATCTTTGTGGGTAACAAGCAAAGAGCACCGATGGAAGACAACTTGTTTTTCGTCGAAAATCAATCAGCTTCACCAGCCGATGCAACCATGAGACGCAACCATGAGAATCGATAGGTCATCATGGTCATGCTTCATCCATTTGGCATCAAGTTTGGGTGAGGCACCTATGAAGTTCAACAAATCCTCACTGTGGTCTGTTTCTTCTCAGTAATCAAGCTCGAGGAAGGAAGAACCATGTGGCAGAGCACAGTGAGGAGAAACAACAATGGCCATCCAATTTTGTGCAATTCCACTCAAATTGAGGAATACATGCCTGGGTATGGAGATACGCATCGCTATTTGCAAAAATATAAACAAGGGATATAGTGTTGTTACTTTGTTTTGACAGTGGTACAAGATTAATTGTGACATCTCATTTGTCAATAAGAATTAATGAGAAGTACACCAACAAACAGAAGCATCATGATTATCTTGATGGGAACTAAACCAGAATACCCGAGAAAAAAAGAAAGGCAGAAGCATTTATAGATGCCTCTGGATTGACATCAACATTACTTAAAAGGAATGTCACTTTACCATTGGCATTGCTTCCTTTAACTAGTGGTAGTATTAGATTAGCAGCAGCAATAGGAGCATATGGACAATGACCGCACAACCACCATGTACTTTTTGTCGGAAAAACATGTATACCTCCACCGAGGCACAAACTAGGACAACTTTTCGAGTGGCCTTTCCTCTATAATAGTAAAAAAATAGGTGATGTTGGACCAGCCGACAAACCCTAGATACTATACATAGGGAGGTGGGGAGTAGTGGCATTGAAGAAAACCCGCATGCAGTGACCTGGAGAGCTAGACTAGTACATTGAAGCATGAAATCCAAAACAAATTATACCTTAGGTGGGCGATATGTCGCTTAGGCAGGCAGGCGGGATCTTCCCACACGATGGGAGCGAATAAGGGCACGGAGGACCTTCATCCACGGCAACACCGGCTTACAGGGGACGGTGCACATCGTCTTTCTCCAACACTTATGGCGACGTGAACGCTGCGCCTCCGCACCTCCCGCAGCAGATGGGATTCGAACGGATCTGTGACCACCGATGAGGAGAGAGATAGAGTGGACACTGTCATCTTGTTTAGATATGGAGAGGGTGAGAGAGCGAGACGCGAGAAACCCTATCAAACAAGAGGCTATATATAGAATGGAGTAAAAAATCTCTCCATAGCAGTGATTTTAAATAGAATATGCGCGTTCCTGAAAAAAAGAAACAAAAACTGGTGGACAAATCTTTTTTTAACATAATAAGAAAAAAAACTCGATCAAGAACACACCCCCGCTTCCAGGTCGCAGTTTGTATCGCTCACGTGTGGTCCCCGACCCTCCATATTAAGTGAGCAAATTAAAGGGTCATATTATTACGTACGTACGCTGCCTCTTCATGTACAAATGCGCTCCCTCTTGTACTCACAGGTATCTCGGGGGTAGAGTGAGTGCATGTACATTTGTTCTTGCACGTCGTACTCCATTTATCTCACTTCATATTCTTTCCCACTCCTATGATATTCCTATCCTAGGAACAAAATGAGGCGGTACTAAGTTTGTGTGTGTAGGGAAAATGAGACATCGATGGTGTGTACGAGTAGTCGTGAGAGTCATCGCGCACACACGCATAGAAATAGACATGCATATCCATGTTTACGTAAAATTCCATCTCCATCTCCATCTCCAATCATCTTTGTCCAACTGGCACATTATTTACGTTATTAATTATATATGCAGCAATATTTATGTACAACATCTCTTGTTTGCGGGCGTTCGGACCGCTGACATGCCCGCTCTTGACCAACCCGAACCCTCTTCATCACCCGCGCGTGCTTCCTGCCCAAAATGGTCAGTGCCGCATTCATGCCCGGCCAAAGCGGACGCGATCTCTCACTTGCGCCGGCATTAAAGCGGCACGCCAGACGACAGAGCACCGCCCGTGCTGCTTCCCGGTGCACGCAACTTCTCCGCATTCAAAGGTCACCACAGCCGGCAACAACATGCATGTAAAAAGTTCTTTGGAGTTCGTGCTACAGCTAGCTGTCCTCCCCCTCCTGGTCAATCTCTTCCAGTAGAGCTAGTACACCATGGCACGATCAACGACAACCAGGTGGGAAAGTTATCGTATAGTCGGTTTGTGGTGAGTGGCATGCCGAGCGACCGTGTGGGGTGGAGCCATGGAGGAGCATGAGACATGAACACGACAGACGTGATTTAAATGCTAGTTTTGCTCGATGGTGCGATCCAACAAAATGGAACATTGGTTTCTCTCTGTTTCCAATTTTTCTTTGGAAAAAGAGAAACTTTCCAATCCATTTTCATTCCTACTCCAAGGTTGCCCCGTTACAACATTCCATCAAATACAAAGGAAAACTAACACGCATGCTGATGCATCTCAATGATTCACATATCATAGCCCATATTTACTTCACAACTAAAGATCAAAGTTGTGAGAGTGTGTACAAAAAAACTACTGATGGGTTCACTACAACGTAAACCCTAAAACCTAAATAGGATTTAATTTCCTGGCTTGGTAGAACCTGTCGAAGGAAAGACGGCTAGCACCCTCGGATCATACGATGCTTTTGTGCAGTTCCACTAAAATCGAGATGAGCATTCCTGTTGGCAAAGATATTGAAGAAGTGTGATTATAATAATAGTACTAGCACTATTTCATGAGACATAAACTCATCACAAATAGAAGCCGGTAGAGGTAGAGAAAGATCCACATGGAGATGGAGCTATGTGGGGAGCTGCGGCAATGGAGCAAGATGGCTCCAAAAGGAAGTTGTACCTGGGATGTCGGGCTATATCTAGAAGGGCGGTTGGGAGGCGGCATTATCCCATACCATGGGGACCCTCAATCGGGACGCAACAACAGTGGGTTTTCTCCCTCGCCGCTGCCGACCGCGTCTACGCAGAACATCATCCCCTTCCCCCAGCGGTGGGATCAGGCCAGAGCTGTGACCAGCGATGTGGCCACCGTCGTTCTATGCTTGTGAAGAGATCACCCCAAGCAAGCAGGCTTGTAGCTTAGGCTCCTACTAGTGTACATATAGTGGAGTAGTTTTCATTTTTCTCTCCATATCAACCATTTTATATTGCATACGTGTCATTGAAGAGTGAAATGATCGTTGCTTCTTCCGACTAACTTATAGTGTGATTTGACTGATCCTGAGTTGCCCCTATACGTACTCCCCCTACGTGTATGACCATTCCTAAGTCTCACTTGTACTTATCTCTATTTTCTTGCATGACACGTAGACATGATGCGCATAGAGGAATTCTGTTACTGCAAGTTGTTACGTAGTACTACTAGTACATACTCCCTCCTTCCAGATCACTACTAGTACTCCCTCCATCCTGGCTTATTGGTCCCCTTTGTACTCAATTCATGGGGTCGTTTTCCTCAAGAAATTGTCTTTACCAATGTATTAATATCAGGAATGCATACGTGAACAACGAATGATTAAACCTTGCATGCAATGTTTTGACAAAGCATTGACTTATGAACATGTGAATGTGAGGGACTACAACCTCGTGCATGCATGCAACAGCCACATGTACACATGGATGCAAAAACGCGCGCGATGCCCTAATGCATGCATGTCTGAGCACATGACGAAACACACACGGTCACGCTCAAGTGCTTAACCTAGATGTGCATGCACACACATACTCAGCCAGGGTGAGCTAGTGACCGTATAAACACCAGAAAATGTATATATTGAGCGCAATGAGTGTATTATGAAGTCCACTGAACGTATTTTTACAAATATACAGTGACAGACAGTGTATTTATCTCGTTTCAAATTAAGCCATATTAACCGGAAAGGAGGCAGTATGGACTAGCATTACTTTGCTGTGTCCCGTCAACTTGCCCAACGAGAAGAAGCTTGCATGATGGGAGAAGCTTGCGTGCGGTGGCTCGCGGGACAAGGAGAAACTTTTGACTAATGCAAGCTCTGCCTCTCTCAAGAGGTGCACGTGCAACAGTTAATTTGGTGTCAGATTGCCAGAAGCATACACTGTACTAGTACCATTATTGTTCGACTTCCCGAAGAGGCGAACAGCCAAGCACAAAGTTTACTACTAGTACTACTATACAGGTACTATGTACTACTAGGAAACGGATGGTGGAGCGTCTGCACTCTTAATTTTTTTAATCTATGATAAAGCAATCTTCAACACATTTGGTTCTCTTCGAGGGTTCTCGCATGTGATAATGGAAGTTGATTGCATGGAACACTCACCACAATTCTCACTTAATTACTGCTCCTGTCCTATTAGAAATAGGAGTGCTCGGTAATATTTTATCTTTTTTGTTTTTCAGTAAACAGGTCAGCAAACCTTGCGGCGCATCTTTGTGTGAACCGTGCTTGCTGCACTTTGAATGTGACCGAGAGCTGGCTTGATGAAACATCTCACTTCCTTTTTCTTTTTTTGTGGGGTACCTCGCTTCCTAGTGACCAGTCTCTTGGCTGATCGTCCTAAGAATGCTTATATATGAATAAAGCTCTCTCATTTACCCACAAAAAATATTAAGCCATATGAACCGGAAAGAAGGGAGTATGGACTAGCACTACTTTTTGGTGTGTCCCGTCAACTCGCAGAACGAGGAGAAGCTTGCAGGACAAGGTGAAGCTCTCTTACGCCCTCTCCGTCTACCTCCAGCCTGGTGGTCATAGGACGACGAGAGGCTTTTGACTAATGCAACCTATCGTCGCCCAGGAAGTGGACGTGCAGCAGTCCATTCATTGTCAGATTGCCAGAGGCATACACTGTACCATCATTGTTCGACTTCACGAAGAGGCGAAGAGCCAAGCGCAAGGTTTAGTAGTATGAGTACTACTACTACTAGTATACAGGTACTAGTAACCACATGGTGGAGCATCTGTACTCTTATTTTATTTTAATCTCTGATAAATTACACACTTACTCGGGAGAAGTGCAGAAAACGGCAGCCCAATAGTACTATTAAAAAACATCGAACATGTAATGATGGTATCGATCAACCATGCTCTAATATATCTTGGCCTCCGTGCGAGCCCGTGTGTGTGTTCTCGCTCCTCGTCACTCTCAAGGATTGGCGAGTTGGCCATTTTGCCGTCAACTGAGATCAGTTTGCTCACACTCCGGTCCCACATGTCTGTGATATGCCAAGAGGAAGTGCGTTGACCGACTGGCCATACGCGTACTTGGTTTTGCACCTTCATACTACTACTCCCTCCGTCATAGTTTACAGGGCGCACTTCATTCTCATGCATTTCCACCACCAAAGAGATTTTAGACGTGTTTTGGTTTAATGCTCAATTAATAAGGGGGTGGTAAACCCAATCAAGCCCACAATTTTCTCTCGATGTTGGTGTGTACGCAGAGTGGAGTAAGTGCATGCATGTGCGTACCTGGGGTGGAAGCACTGCATGCATGTGTGTACGCATTATTTCCTCTAGTAATAGACACCGTGCTATAACTACCAATGCTATTTTTCAGGTCGATCGCTTGTCGTCTTGGTCCCAGAGATTGTTGAAGCGCGCTCTATAAATAGTGACGGAGGGAGTAGTATGAGCAGATTCAAAGATGGTTGCTTCTTGCAAGCAACTTATAGTGGGAAAGGTGGGGCTTATGATTTGACTGCACATTACTCACTATTAGTATGGCGCAACGAACGGGCTGAGTCTCCCATGCGGTTGTGCACTAATCCCTCCATTCTTAAATATTTTTCTTTCTAGAGATTTTGACGAGTGACTACATACGAAGCAAAATGAGTGAATCTACACTCTAAAATATGTCCATTTGAAATTTCTAAAAAGATAAATATTTAGGAACAGAGGGAGTATAATTTTGTGCATGGCACATGGACCCAGATGCTGAAGAGGCTTCTAGCAATGCTATCAAGCTTCTAACATTTGTTTACATAATTGACATACCATACAAATAATTTTCCAGTGACATGAAACTGTACAATGCTCTAAGATTTCAGCTTTTGTTTCATGTGTCTTGCCATCCATGCTCTTTTGGAAAAAATAAAAAACTAACTTCCTTGCTAATGCATCTCAATGATTAGCAGATCAGAGCTAATATTTACATCACAACTGAAGACAAAGTTGTGAGAAGGTGTTAAATTAAAATTGATCCGTGCTTTCATTGGTAGCAACTTCCCGCAGCTCTGTCTAAATCAACAAGGCTTGTTGGGAAAAAATTAGCTGTCAGGAGCATGCAACATTCCAATCATTTTGTGCAGTTCCACTAAAATAGAGCTGAGAGTGCCTGTTCCAAAGATATTAAGTGTGATTACAATAATAGAGAATTGTTGATGAAACAATAAACACACAAATAGAAGCCGGTCACCTTTGTAGACTCTCTTAAGATTAACTAGTTGGAGAAGATTAAGCAAATAGTTGGACAAGATTAGGCTTAGAGAAAAACCAATCTCCCTTTGTGTAGTCGCACTGAAATGTATAGACGTTACCCGTGTGACATTTTATTACAACTGCACAAAACACACTTAAGAAAAAAGTGATTTGTGCCGTTCACCACAAGGTCGCAATAGCAACGAGGTTAAATGGACAGCCCTATTTGCAAAAAAGAGGTAGAAAGGAAACAATTAATAGCCAATAACAGTTGATGACACATACGACAACAAAAAATAAGCATATTCCTTGTCCTAAGAGAAGGTAACAAGACGATTGTGTTTATCCAAAACGGTGTGAGGACGAGATTGCAATATGGAAAGTACGCAAAACGAGCTATATTTTGGGAAAATAACTAGGGAAGATCCACATGCAAGATTTTCTACATGCAGTAACATGGGAAGATGGGAAGTTGAGCAAGGTCGGAGAGGATACCTGGGACTCATCGGGATATAACTAGGAGAGTGGCGGCGGGTGGGTTGTACCGCGTCGGAGCTTGGTCAAAGAGAACGGTCGGTACCGCAGATCGGGACGTGTTGCTTCGGCGCCATTGAACGTAGAAACGCTGCACATCCTCCCTTTCCACTGGAGGACAGGATGTGGCCGGATCAGTGCCCAATGGTGTGAGAGAGAGAGACCACTGCCGCCTTGTGTGAGATACTCTAAAGAGAGACATACCGCAGCAGGCAGGCTCCATTGTATAAAGTGGAGTGGACTACCTTTTTCTCCATAAAAATCATTTTATATTCTATGTACGTGCCATTGAGCGATATAACTTTATTTATAAATAACGCGCCAACGCATCAAGTCGAACTTTGTTTCGTGCACACGTGGTACACGACCTCCGCGGGTAAAAAAACTGCTACACGTGGGCTGCCATTTCATACAGAAATGAGCTCCACCGTGTACCTGTGTGGGTGTGGCTCGGCACGAAGCGTGAGTACGTGCACCTATTCTCTTCATGTACGTACACCACCTACGTGGGTTTGTGTGAGAGAGATACAAACATAGAGAGATATAGTGTGTGGGTTCATGAGTGC
>NC_041387.1:154709425-154718579 GCF_002162155.2 Triticum dicoccoides | reverse complement strand
TATCGATGGTATTTCAATCAAAAAATGTAACATATGCAATGTGTGCGAAATAGAGGCCTAGATATATCATATATATAGAGGGGGCGATCCATGAGAAGAGAGTGGAGGTATCATCAACGTGAGGTATCCATAGAATCGAAGATAGGGACGATCTGTGTGTGCGCGATCGATAAAGAGTGAAATCGAATTTGTGTGAGCCCACATCAAAGACATAGGGTGGCTGCCTACTACAACGTGAGAGGTGCTACCTCTTGAGCACTCCGTTGGTTTTCCCTTGAAGAGGAAAGGGTGATGCAGCAAAGTAGCGTAAGTATTTCCCTCAGTTTTTGAGAACCAACGTATCAATCCAGTAGGAGGCTCCTCAAAAGTCCCATGCACCTACACAAACAAACAAGAACCTCGCAACCAACGCGATAAAGGCGTTATCAATCCCTTCACGGAAACTTGCGAAAGTGAGATCTGTTAGAGATAATATGATAAGATAAATATTTTTGGTATTTTTATGATATAGATTGGAAAGTAAAGATGCAAATAAAAGTAGATGGAAAACTTATATGATAAAAGATAGACCCGGGGGCCATAGGTTTCACTAGTGGCTTCTCTCAAGATAGCATAAGTATTACGGTGGGTGAACAAATTACTGTCGAGCAATTGATAGAAAAGTGCATAGTTATGAGAATATCTAGGCATGATCATGTATATAGGCATCACGTCCGCAACAAGTAGATCAAAATGATTTTGCATCTACTACTATTACTCCAGACATCGACCGACTCCTGCCTGCATCTAGATTATTAAGTTCATGAAGAACAGAGTAACGCATTAAGAAAGATGACATGATGTAGAAGGATAAACTCATGCAATATGACATACACCCCATCTTTTTATCCTCGATGGCAACAATACAGTACGTGCCTTATTTCCCCTGCTGTCACTAGGAAAGGGCACCGCAAGATTGAACCCAAAGCTAAGCACTTCTCCCATTGCAAGAAAGATCAATCTAGTAGGCCAAACCAAACTGATAATTCGAAGAGACTTGCAAAGATAACCAATCACACATAAAAGAATTCAGAGGAGATTCAAATATTTCTCATAGATAAACTTGATCATAAACCCACAATTCATCGGATCTTGACAAACACACCGCATAAAGAGTTACCTCAAATAGATCTCCAAGAAGATCGAGGAGAACTTGGTATTGAGATTCAAAGAGAGAGAAGAAGCCATCTAGCTAATAACTATGGACCCGAAGGTCTGTGATAAACTACTCACAACTCATTGGAGAGGCCTTGGAGATGATGGAGAGGCCCTCCATGGTAGATTCCCCCTCCAGCGAAGCGCCGGCGAAGGCTCCAAGATGGGATCTCGTGGATACAGAAGGTTGCGGCGGGTGGAAATAGTTTTTCGTGGGGCTCCTGGATGTTTTCAGGGTACGTGGATATATATAGGAGGAAGAAGTAGGTCGGTTGAGCCACGAGGGGCCCATGAGGGTGGGGGGCGTGCCCACCCCCTTAGGGCGCACCGGGCACCCTCGTGGCCGCCTCGTTTGCTGATTGACATCCACTCCAAGTCTCTTGGATTGAGTTTGTTCCGAAAAGATCGATCCTGAAGGTTTCATTCTGTTTGGACTCCGTTTGATATTCCTTTTCTTCGAAACACTAAAATAGGCAAAAAAAAACAATTCGAGCTCGGCCTCCGGTTAGTAGGTTAGTCCCAAAAATGATATAAAAGTGTAAAGTAAAGCCCATAAACATCCAAAACGGGTAATATAATAGCATGGAACAATAAAAAATTATAGATACGTTGGAGACGTATCAAGCATCCCCAAGCATAATTCCTGCTCGTCCTCGAGTAGGTAAATGATAAAAGTAGAATTTTTGATGTGGAATGCTACCTAGCATAATTCTCAATGTAATTTTCTTTATTGTGGCATGAATGTTCAGATCCAAATAATTCAAAATAAAAGTTCATATTGACATAAGAAATAGTAATACTTCAAGCATACTAACTAAGCAATCATGTCTTCGCAAAATAACATGGCATAGGCTATGTTCCATTTTCATTACACAAAATACTCCCATCAAGAACAACTCCGGTTTCAGCCAAGCAATTGGTTCATACTTTTTAACGCGCTTCAGCTTTTTCAACTTTCACGCAATACATGAGCGTGAGCCATGGATATAGCACTATGGGTGGAATAGAATATGAAGATGGAGGTTGTGTGGACATGACAAAAAAGGAGAAAATATCACATTGACGAGGATAATAAATGGGCTACGGAGATGCCCATCAGTTGATGTCAACATGAGGAGTAGGTATTGCCATCCAACGGATGCACTAGAGCTATAAATGTATGAAAGCTCAACAAAAGAAACTAAGTGGGTGTGCATCCAACTTGCTTGCTCACGAAGACCTAGGGCAGTTTGAGGAAGCCCATCGTTTGAATATACAATCCAAGTTCTATAATGAAAAATTCCCACTAGTATATGAAAGTGACAACATAAGAGACTTTCTATATGAAGAACATGGTGCTACTTTGAAGCACAAGTGTGGAAAAGGATAGTAACATTGTCCCCTTTTTTATTTTATTTTATTTTTTTGGGCCTTTTTTTTTTCTTTGGCCTTTTTCTTTTCTTTTCTTTTTTTCTTTGGCCTTTCTTTTCTTTCTTTTTGGCCTTTCTTTTTTTTTCTTTTTCGCCTTTCTTTTTTTATAAGGGACAATTCTCTAATAATGATGATCATCACACTTCTATTTATTTACAACTCATCTATTACAACTCAAAACTAGAACAAGATATGACTTTATATGAATGCCTCTGGCGGTGTACTGGGATGGTCAATGAATCAAGAGTGACATGTATGAAAAATTATGCATGGTGGCTTTGCCACAAATACGATGTCAACTACATGATCATGCAAGGCAATATGACAATGATGATGCATGTCATGATAAACGGAATGGTGGAAAGTTGCATGGCAATATATCTCGGAATGGCTATGGAAATGCCATGATAGGTAGGTATGGTGGTTGTTTTGAGGAAGATATAAGGAGGTTTATGTGTGATAGAGCATATCATATCACGGGGTTTGGATGCACTAGCGAAGTTTGCACCAACTCTCAAGGTTAGAAAGCGCAATGCATGGTACCGAAGAGGCTAGCAATGATGGAAAGGTAAAAGTGCGTATAATCCATGGACTCACATTAGTCATAAAGAACTCATATACTTATTGAAAAAGTTTTATTAGCCCTCGAAGCGAAGTACTACTACGTATGCTCCTAGGGGGGAGGTTGGTAGGATTTAACCCTTGCGCGCCCCCGACCTCCACTCATAAGGAAGGCAATCGAAAGAGCATCCCATGCAACAAATTTGTTACACAACTTTTACCATATGTGCATGCTACAGGACTTGCCAACTTCAACACAAGTATTCTTTAAATTCACAATTGTCGAACTAGCATGACTCTAATATCACCACCTCTATATCTCAAAACAATTATCAAGCATCAAATTGATCATAGCATCCAATTCACTTCCTATGATAGTTTTTATTATACCCAACTTGGATGCCCATCATTATAGGACCAATTTTTTTAACCATAGAAAATACCATGCTATTCTAAAATACTCTCAAAATGATATAAGTGAAGCATTAGGATCAACAATTTCTACAAAATCAAGCCACAGTCGTGCTCTAAAAGATATAAGAGAAGCACTAGAGCAAAAATTATCTAGCTCAAAAGATATAAGTGAAGGACATAGAGTATTCTAATAAATTCCAAATCATGTGGGTTTCTCCCAAAAGGTGTGTACAGCAACGATGATTGTGGTAATCTAAAAAGCAAAGACTCATATCATACAAGACGCTCCAAGCAAAACACATATCATGTGGTGAATAAAAATATAGCTCCAAGTAAAGTTACCGATAGACGAAGACGAAAGACGGGATGCCTTACGGGGCATCCCCAAGCTTAGCCTTTTGGTCATCCTTGAAAATTTTGGGGTACCATGGGCATCCCCAAGCTTAGGCTCTTGCCACTCCTTATTCCATAGTCCATCAAATCTTTACCCAAAACTTGAAAACTTCACAACACAAAACTCAACAGGAAAAATCTCATAAGCTCCGTTAGTGCAAGAAAGAAAAACCACCACAGAAGGTACTGTAATTAACTCATTATTTATTTATATTGGTGTTAAACCTACTGTATTCCAAATTCTCTATGGATCATACCCCCCCCCGATACTAGCATAGATGCATCAAAATAAGCAAACAACACACGAAAAACAGAATCTATCAAAAACAGAACTGTCTAGCAATCTGTAACTTCCGAATACTTCTGGAACTCTAAAAATCCTACCAAAATAGGAAGTCCTGGGAAATTTGTCTATTGATCTACTGCAAAACGAATAAATGCAAACGCACGTTCCTGTGATTTACTAAAATTATTTTCATGCACGCAAAAGTTTATGTTTTTCAGCAGAATCAAATTAACTATCACCGTACGTTATCCTATTTGTTCTACTTGGCACAAACACTAATTAAAACATCAAAACACATCTAAACAGAAGCTAGACGAAATATTTATTACTAAACAGAAGCAAAAAGCAAGGAAAAAAATAAAATTGGGTTGACTCCCAACCAGTGCTATCGTTTAACGCCCCTAGCTAGGCATAAAAGCGAGAATAAATCTAAGTATTACCAACTTTGGCATTCAATTCATAAGTGGAACGCATAATGGATTCATAAGGTAATTTGAATTTCTTTCTAGAAAGTGTTCCATGCCTTTCCTTAATGGAAATTGGAATCTAATATTCCCTTCCTTCATATCAATAATTGCACCAATCATTCTAAGGATAGGTCTACCAAGAATAATAGGACATGAAAGATTGCAATTTATATCAAGAATGATAAAATCTATTGGCACATAATTCCTATTTGCAACAATAAGAACATCATCGATCCTTCCCATAGGTTTCTTAATGGTGAAATCCGCAAGGTGCAAGTTTAAAGAGCAATCATCAAAATCATGGAAACTTAGCACATCACATAAAGTTTTCGGAATCATGGAAACACTAGCTCCCAAATCACATAAAGCATAGCATTCATGATCTTTAATTTTAATTTTGATAGTAGGTTCCCACTCATCATAAAGTTTTCCAGGTATAGAAACTTCCAATTCAAGTTTTTCCTCATAAGATTGCATCAAGGCATCAACAATATGTTTGGTAAAAGCTTTATTTTGACTATAAGCATGAGGAGAATTCAACACGGATTGCAACAAGGAAATACAATCTATTAAAGAAAATTTATCATAATTAAATTCCTTGAAATCCATAATAGTAGGTTCAATGCTATGTGAAGTTTTGACCTCTCAAATCCCACTTTTACCAAATTTGGCATCAAGATCTAAAAACTCCGAATCATTGGGACGCCTTTTAACTAAAGTTGACTCATCTCCTGTCCCATCATTAAGATTCTTATTGCAAAACAAATATTTAATAGGGGAAACATCAATAACTTTTAGATCTTCATCATTATTTTCATGGAACTAGAATAACTAGCTGTTCTTTCTTTGCACTCATCAATGGAAATTCTCATAGCTTTGAGAGACTCATTGATATCATGCTTAGGTGGAATAGATCTAAGTTTCAAAGAATCAACATCAAGTGAAAGTCTATCAATGTTCTGAGCCAATTCATCAACTTTAACCAATTTTTCTTCAAGGAAAGCATTGAAATTCTTTTGAGAGATCATAAATTCTTTAACACTATTCTCAAAATTAGAGGGCATATTATTAAAATTTCCATAAGAGTTGTCGTAGGAATTACCATAATTATTAGAAGAATTACTAGGGAATGGCCTAGAATTAAAGTTTCCTCTATACGCGTTGTTACCAAAATTATTCCTACCAACAAAATTCACATAAATAGATTCATTATTATTCTCAATCAAAGTAGACAAAGGCATATCATTGGGATCAATAGGAGCACTCTTAGTAGCAAACAATTTCATAAGTTCATCCATCTTTTCGCTCAAAACATAAATTTCTTCTATAGCATGCACTTTTTTACTAGTAGATCTTTCGATGTGCCATTGAGAATAATTAACCATAATGTTATCAAGGAGTTTAGTATCTTCTACTAAGGTGATTTCCATAAAAGTGCCTCCCGCGGCCGAATCTAAAAGATTTCTAGAAGCAAATTCAATCCGGCGTAAAAAATTTGTATGATCATCCATAAGTTCAAACCATGAGTAGGGCAATTGCGGATCATTAATTTCATTCTTTCCCAAGATTGGGCAACATGGTCATGATCAAGTGGTTTAAAATTCATAATATCATTTCTAAGAGAGATGATCTTAGCGGGAGGAAAATCCTTAGAGACTAAAGCATCTTTGCACTTATTCAATGAATCAATACTATTTTTAGGCAAAGACGAAAACCAAGTTTTAGCACGACCTCTAAGTGAAAACGGAAATAACTTCAATTTAACAATATCACTATCCGTATCTTTCTTCTTTTGCATATCACACAAATCAACAAAGTTGTTTAGATGAGTAGCGGTGTCAGGACCCCGACTCAATGCCACATCGATCTAGCATGTAACACCTCATATCACTTTGCGGCCTCACGCACGGTATCCCCACGGGTGTCGCCTTACCTTTGCCCGGGACCGTTTGCGCATTTTGGCACACGTATATGATGGTGTTGCTAGCATCCATATGATAAAGAGCCCGGGCTGACATGGCTAGTCGTAAACCCAAAGTGGCACTAACTTACAGGGACAGGCATTCATGACCCAGCATCGAACGTGTCGGTCATCAGCGAGTGAATCCAGGCTGTAGCACTGGGCTAACAGGACTCCGGTGAACCGGGCTGTAGCGGGCTAGCAGGACTCCGGTATTCATCGCGTGACATTTCCCCGAAGGAACAGACACAGGATCGAAGAAGGACACATGCCGGTCTGCCTACGTGTTCCGGAGCAGTAGCAAGCTACCAGGGCTCAGTGGAAGCACTAGGAGACATTTCCCGGTAAGAGAGGCTACTAAGAATAAACAACTAGATAGTCAGATCCCACACATAGCAATACACATTACACGTACGCATAACATGCAAGTATGTGCTGTACAACATGGCATCACAGCATAACTCAACAACTCATATAGATAAAGGCTCGGGAGAGCCGTCACAGCATTATTACAAACAGGGGTCACATGACCCAATAGTCAGAGCAATCAAGCAACAAGCGGAAGCTTACATGTCTGAGTACAGACATCTACAAATGAAAAAGGCTGAAGAGCCTGACTATCTACACCATCCGATCAAGATCGTAGCTGAGGTACTAGCTACTAGTCGAAGTCCACGAGAACACTAGTAAGGCCGAAGTCTCCGCTGCAAAAACATAAATAAAGCAACATGAGTACAAAGGTACTCAGCAAGACTTACATCAGATCCTATCATACATGCACTTGTATCAAGAGGGTAACGTGGGGTTTAGTTGCAGCAAGCCAGCTTTGACTCTGTGGCTATCCTGTTCTATGACTACCAGAAACTCTTGAGGTGAAACAACGTACACGAGTCCACTAATCACCACACAATACACTACTATGGAATCATCCCCGTCTCCCTACGAGAAGGCCATCCATAGCACTCACACTTGTCTTGAGCATTTTATAGAATCCACTTCAAGTTGTCTATGTACCATGTAAGCATCCAAGAAGTCCATAACCGCGGACCCGGCTATTCGAATAGATCATGTTAACCCTGCAGGGGTGTACTTCTTCACACACGCTCTCGCCACTTACCGCCATGTACACGTCATGTATCTCGGCAACCTTCAAGCGGAAGCCTGGCGAGGGTGTCGGCCACGACCTGACTAACCACACAAGACTCTAGCCCAGGTTTATCGCCTATTCGGGTTTCATCCGCAAGGAGATCCGGCCGGGGTGTCGCTCACGGCCCCAAACGATGTGTACAGGGTTCCCGAGCCCACCATCCGGGTGCCACTCGGTACACCAGGCCACGTGTGCCTAGTCTGTCCCAAGCCCACCCTGCCGGGTGCCACTTGGTAGAAAAATAGCACTACCTACGAACACCAGAAACTAGTTGCGACTCCTGGACAGAGACCAAGTTGGTTAATAAGTCGAGAGGGGTCGAGCTACCGGAACCCAATGTGTGGTAGTATCGAGTCATTGGACAACATACATAGAACTCAGTGCTTAAGGACGGTTCCAGTGAGACAACCCACCATGTACTCCTACACGGCCTCTCACCGCTACCTTTACCAAATCGTGTTCACACACTTCACTCTCAGCATCAGAACATATCGTAACACTCCAATTCATTCCCAATGAATCAGACCTGACACAACTCTAAGCAATAGCAGGCATAGCATGGTAGGAACACAACAATGGCTTCAATCAACTCCTACACATGCTAGTGGGTTTCAACTATTTACTGTGGCAATGACAGGTCATGCAGAGGAATGGGTTCAACTACCGCAGCACAAAGTAGCAGATGAATCGTTGTTTTCCTAATGCAATAACTGAGAGCAGGAGCGAGAGAGTAGGGTTTTATCGAAATGAACAAGGGGGTTTGCTTGCCTGGTAAAACAACAAGGGAGGCACTGCTTCACAGACAGGTACTCTGGAACGTCTCCGGAGCAGGAGCTATCGAGAAGGAACGGTGCCGGCAATCAAAACACAATCATATGCAACAATATGATGCATGAACATGGCATGTAGATGTGATGCTGTTTGAGCTAATGCATCTAGTAAACATTTGGTTTGAAGTCCTTTTGAACCACAGGTTCAAATGCATTTCTAAATTAAGTCTCTTATATATGCCCTAATGTGTTTTCCCATATTCAGCATGTATAAGTTGGTTTTTCATGCATGAAACTAGTACAGATGGAAAGGTTGCATTTTTCTGATAATTTTTCATATATAAATTATTTTAATCTGAGTTACGGTTGAATTGCTATGAATTTTTGAAGTTTAAATCATTTTCTGGATTTTCTGAATTATTTTAATTCCAGAAAATAAATAATTGCGTCAGCATGACGTCAGCACGACGTCAGCGGTCAACTGGGCTGGTCCGGGTCAAACCTGACGTGTGGGACCCACACGTCAGTGACAGGGGGGTTAACAGGGGTTAA
>NC_041387.1:154699671-154709334 GCF_002162155.2 Triticum dicoccoides | reverse complement strand
CCTGGGGGGTCAAACCCGGTCAACTCGCCGGCGTTTAGCCGCCGGCAAGGCCGAGCGCGGCGGAGGAAGTGCATTTGCACGTTACGGCCACCAAACGGGAGGCGGAGAGCATCTACGAGCTCCTGGGAACGAGCCGCAGCTCTTGGTGGTGATGTTTGAGCTCGGGGTGGCCGGAGACGTCGCCGGCGACGACTTCGGCGGTCGCCGGAGTTCGGGCGCCGATGAAAACGGCGCCACTGTGCACGGGAGGATCAACGGGTAGCAACTACGCGTTCTGGAGGCTCCCACAAAGCCAACGGGCATATGCATGGGGCCGATTGGCCACCGGAGCCTCGTCGGCGACGAGTCCGTGCGGCGGTGTGCTTCGAGCATCATGGGAAGTGGTGCTACAATGAGCGCTAGGCCGTGGGGTTAGGGGGAAACGACGGAGGAGCTCATTGGGAGGTCGAAGCGCAACTTAGTGGGCCTGGGGACGACCTAGACGGCGCGAATCGAAGACGAGGTCACCAGCGGCCGAAGGTTGAAGAAGAGCTCGAAGTCGACGCTGCAGGGCTTCCGGCAGGGCGTGGTTCGGTGAGGGGGTCGAGGACGACGTCGCGAAGCTCGTGGGCACAACCGAGGGGCGAGGGGGTGGCTGTGGCCGTGGTGGTTCTCGTCGGCGGCGGCGGCCGCGTTCGGTGGAAGTGAGGGGGAGCCAGAGGAGGGGATGAGCATGGGGGGGAGGAAGAATGAGAGGGCCTGGGGTGCGTGGCCGTCTCCGTGGCATTGGGAGGGAGTCCGGGGAAGCAGGAGGTGGCCAACAGGGGGGAGGTGGCGCGCGCGCGTGCCGGCGAGCGTCGGGCACACGCCCTCGTCCTTCTGTCCGAGGAGGGAGACGACAGAAAGCAGCAGGGGTGGGCTGGGCCGCCAGCTGGAGATGGGCCAGGTAAGTGGCCCAGGTAAGTCTCTCTCCCCTTTTCTGTTTTCTTTTCTAATTTTCTGACATTTGTTTGATTTAATAAATATATTAAATCATTTAATTTTATTATGCCAATTTTTGTAGGGGCTAATGGTATTATTCCAGAGCTCTTTTATAATTGGCATAATTTTTGGACCATATTTCATATATATAGAAATATATTTCCAATGCAAATATTTATCGAATTAATCCAAATGGCCAAAATAAATGTCCATGAGCTCCTAAAAATATTGTTTTGATTTTTATCTCTGTCCAATATTTTCAGAGGGCAACATGAGCATTTTCTTGGACCCTTTTGGAGAAATTTTTATTTGGGTCATTTTCAAAAAATGATTCTGAGGTTTCCACCAATCCTCATTTCAAATTTAAATGAAATTTAAATATGATGCACAAATAGCTAGCTAGTCTAAGTCATACCAGACTAGGGATGTGACAACTCGCCCCCACTTGACAGAATCTCGTCTCGAGATTCAGGGGTCGACGGAAAGAAAGCGGGGTACTCCAGTCGAAGACGATCTTCTCGCTCCCAAGTAGCTTCTCTCTCGGAATGATGAGACCACTGAACTTTGAGAAACTTGATGTTCTGACGTCGGGTAACACGCTCTGCTTGATCAAGAATGCGAACCGGGTACTCTCGGTATGTGAGGTTATCTTGGAGATCAAGCGTTTCGTGGTCCACTCCGCGGATGGGATCCGAGAAGCAACGCCTGAGTTGAGAGACGTGGAAGACATCATGAACTCGAGAAAGATGTGGGGGTAGTTTCAATTGGTAGGCAACCTCTCCTCGTTTAGCGAGAATACGAAAAGGACCAATGTAACGAGGAGCCAACTTGCCCTTGATACCGAAACGATGGGTACCCTTCAAAGGAGTAACCCGAAGGTAATCTTGGTCGCCAATTTCATAAGTCATATCCTTATGATGACGATCGTACTGACTTTTCTGACGAGACTGGGCTGTTTTCAAATTCTCACGAATGATGCGAACTTGCTCTTCTGCCTCCTGGATCATATCCGGTCCAAAGAATTGTCTTTCACCGGTTTCTGACCAGTTCAAACGTGTTCGACATCTTCGTCCGTAGAGAACCTCAAAAGGAGCTTTCTTGAGGCTGGATTGATAGCTATTGTTATAAGCAAACTCGGCAAAAGGAAGACATTTCTCCCAATCCATACCGAATGAGATAACGCAAGCTCTGAGCATGTCTTCGAGAATTTGATTGACCCGTTCCACCTGACCACTCGACTGAGGGTGGAAAGCGGTACTGAAGGAAAGATGGGTTCCCATGGCAGTTTGGAAACTCTCCCAGAAATGAGAAGTGAAAAGACTGCCACGGTCCGAATTGATCTCTAGTGGAACACCATGGAGTGACACTATTCGAGAAATATATAAGTCAGCGAGCTGACTAGCAGTGATACTCTCTCGAACAGGAAGGAAGTGAGCCACTTTGGAAAGACGATCAACGACTACGAAGATAGCGTTATTCCCTCTCTTGGTCCTGGGAAAGCCGATGATGAAGTCCATACCAACTTTATCCCATTTCCATTCAGGAATAGCTAATGGCTGAAGGGTGCCAGCAGGTCTTTGATGCTCTGCCTTAACGCGACGACAAACGTCACATTTAGCAATGAACTCAGCGATTTCTCTCTTCATCCTAGTCCACCAGAACCTCTGGCGTAGGTCCTGATACATCTTAGTACTACCGGGATGAATCGTGAGAGGAGATTCATGCGCCTCCTTAAGGATCAACTGACGAAGATGTTGCTTCTTGGGAACCACCAAGCGATTCTCAAAGAGAACAACACCACGATCATCCATAGAGAAACATCCACCAACTCCCTTCTTAATGTTTCTCTTGATCCGGGTAATCCCTGTATCATGCTTCTGGGCTTCTATGATAAGATCCACAAGGGTAGGTTTCGCCACCAAGGTAGAAAGGAATCCGTGAGGAGCAATGTGAAGATTAAGCTTACAGAATTCCTCATGGAGAAGTGGTTGGCCTTGCTGCAACATGAGATTGTTGCAATAGGATTTACGGCTTAGAGCATCAGCCATGACATTGGCTTTGCCTGGGGTGTACGTAATCCCTAGATCATAATCTGTGATCAACTCCAACCAACGTCTTTGCCTAAGGTTCAAATCTAGTTGGGTGAAGATATACTTGAGACTCTGGTGATCGGTGTAGATCTCGCAACGTTTACCAAGGAGGTAATGTCGCCAGGTCTTGAGAGCATAGACTACGGCTGCAAGCTCTAGATCATGTGTAGGGTAATTCTCCTCATGTGGATGCAACTGTCGGGATGCATAGGCAATCACATGACGATCCTGCATAAGAATGCAACCTAGTCCCTGTCGTGAGGCGTCGCAGTAGATAATAAAGTCTTTAGTGAAATCCGGTGGCACAAGTATGGGAGCAGAAGTCAGGCGTCTTTTCAGTTCCTAAAAACTGTACTCACACTGTGGGGACCACTCGAACTTTTTATCTTTCTTGAGAAGTTCCGTGAGGGGTTTGGCTACTTTGGAGAAGTTTTCAACAAAGCGGCGACAATAGCTGGCTAGACCAAGGAAACTCCTAACTTGTTTAACAGTCTCAGGTGGAGTCCAATCGAGAACGGCTTAAACTCTCTCGGGATTTACAGCAATGCCCTTACCAGAGATTACGTGGCCTAAATAGGTCACTTCTGGCAACCAAAATTCACACTTGGAGAACTTGGCATAAAGGCGGTACTCTCTGAGTTTTTCTAACACAAGTCTAAGATGTTCGGCATGCTCTTCCTCGTTCTTCGAGTAAATAAGAATATCATCGAGGTAAACCACGACGAACTTATCTAAGTACTCCATGAAGATCGAGTTCATCAAGCGGGAGAATGTGGCTGGGGCGTTGGTTAGGCCAAAGGACATGACGGTGTACTCGTACTGGCCATAACGAGTGACAAAAGCTGTCTTGGGAATGTCCCCATTTCTGATCTTGATTTGATGGTAGCCTAACCTTAAATCCATCTTGGAGAAGACTGAGGATCCAGCGAGCTGATCATACAGGTCGTTGATCCTGGGAAGCGGATACTTGTTCTTTATCGTGACCAAATTAACGGGACGATAATCTACAACCATCCGGTCCGTACCATCCTTCTTCTTGACGAAAAGGACGGGGCAATCCCAAGGAGAAGAACTAGGACGGATGAAACCCTTTTGCAAGGACTCATCGAGTTGTTTCTTAAGCTCGGCTAGTTCTAAGGGTGCCATCTTGTAAGGTCTCCGGGAGATTGGAGCTGTTCCTGGGATAAGATCTATGACAAACTCTACTTCTCTGTCAGGTGGAACACCTGGCAGTTCCTCTGGAAAGACATCCGGAAAGTCACGGACTACCGGGATATCTTCAAGGTCTGGAAGAGGGCTGGCATTAAGAGAATAGAGCTGACGCTCTGCAACTCTAGTGGAGACAGTGACTATCTTGCCAGATGGGTGTGTAAGCTGAACAGATCTTGTGTAGCAATCAATCTTGGCATGATGAGCTGTCATCCAGTCCATACCCAAGATGATGTTAATATCTGAGGACTTGAGGGCTACAAGTGATGCAAGGAATACAAGTCTATCAACAAGGATTTCGTTACCATGGCTGATTCTGGTGGTCTGCCATCTAGACCCTGGGGTTTGGATTTCAAGCGGAGTTGGCATATCGCAAAATGACATGTCGTGCAAACGAGCATAGCCTTCAGAAATGAAGGAGTGAGATGCTCCAGTATCGAATAGAACTGATGCTGGGTGACAATTGACAAGGAGTGTACCAAGAACGACATCCGGATCATCATGAGCGTCTTTAGCTGAGACGTGATGCACACATCCACGTTCAGTGGGGGCTGACTTAACACTGATCATCTTGCGTGATGGCTTAATACAGCCAACAGTCTTCTCGGGCTGGGGTGGAGCATAACTAGTCTGAGAGCAATCACGTGCATAGTGTCCTGGCTTCCCGCATGTGAAGCAAGTCCCTGAGGTTGGACGGGGACCCGCACTGACAAGTGGTCTACCAGTAGGCCTGGGTGGAACATATGACTGAGCTGGAGGAGGCACCACATAGGATGGCCTCGGTGCATATCCGGAAGGAAGAGCGGAGTTTGGAACCCAAATCCGGCGCTTCTGGGAACTAGAGCCAGAGGAAGATCCCAAATTACGGGTGTGCTTACGAGACTCCTCGTAAGTGAGCTGAGCTGTCTCTGCATTGATGGCTTTGTTCACAAGAGCTTGGAATGTATCGCAATGATGCAGGTGAAGATCACGACGCAACTTGGGGTTGAGACCCTTCCGGAACCTAGCCTGCTTCTTAGCATCCGTGGACACTTCTTCTGTGGCATAACGGGCAAGGTTCTCGAACTCTCTGCTATAAGCATCAACAGCCATCTTACTCTGGGTGAAACTACAGAACTCTTCTCTCTTGCGATCAATGAGGGCCTGGGGAATGTGATGCTCGCGAAAAGCCTCAGTGAAATCCTTCCAGGTAGGAATCTGGCCAGCTGGAAGCATAGCCTCATAGTTCTGCCACCAAAGACTAGCAGGACCTTCCAGGTGATATGTGGCATAAGTGACCTTGTCATCTTCAGCTACGTTCGCGGAACGCAGCTTATGGGTGATGCTACGGAGCCAGTCATCTGCATCGAGTGGCTCGATGGAATGATGAAAGGTAGGTAGGTGCAAGCGAATGAAATCATGAATGGTCACAGACTTGTTGGACTGATGTGCGGTGTTCTCCTCGATACGTGCCAACAAATGGTTGGACTCACGCTTGTTCCTCTCCATCTCTAGCATGAACTCTGTCAACGAAGGCTGATCGGGAGGATTCTCATCCCTACCATCTCCGTGGTTCTGGTTACGAGCAACGGAACTTCGCTTGGCTGATGACATCCTGAGAAACGAATCAAGGACGGAATCAGCAACAACTATGGACTGTAGAATGTAGGACAAGGAATTAGTATCACTCGAACCCCTAGGGAAAATCCGGCAGCATAACGGCAGTAAAATGCTCAGAATGAGACATCCTACTAAAAATGGGGTGGTACAACAACTCAACATCACCACTCAAGGTTCTGGGATAGTACTAAACAGATTACACCGGAAATACTCGAAACTGGGGTATGACTCTGATCAACCAGTCTTATGGAACTACGGAGTAGTAACACGTGATCCTGATAGACGGAAGAGAAGCCTAGTTCCTTAACCCCGTCGGAAAGATAGGATGACTCAGATCAGAAGGCCATGAGGTAAAGGAGTAAAAAGAGCCTTACGTTCCATCCCACAATCAATTGCCTTATATAACTAAAGAATTTCTAGACTCAACTTCGACCTGTTTGGCTTGGTAATCCTACAGGCAGTCAAGCTCTGATACCAACGCTGTCAGGACCCCGACTCAATGCCACATCGATCTAGCATGTAACACCTCATATCACTTTGCGGCCTCACGCACGGTATCCCCACGGGTGTCGCCTTACCTTTGCCCGGGACCGTTTGCGCATTTTGGCACACGTATATGATGGTGTTGCTAGCATCCATATGATAAAGAGCCCGGGCTGACATGGCTAGTCGTAAACCCAAAGTGGCACTAACTTACAGGGACAGGCATTCATGACCCAGCATCGAACGTGTCGGTCATCAGCGAGTGAATCCAGGCTGTAGCACTGGGCTAACAGGACTCCGGTGAACCGGGCTGTAGCGGGCTAGCAGGACTCCGGTATTCATCGCGTGACATTTCCCCGAAGGAACAGACACAGGATCGAAGAAGGACACATGCCGGTCTGCCTACGTGTTCCGGAGCAGTAGCAAGCTACCAGGGCTCAGTGGAAGCACTAGGAGACATTTCCCGGTAAGAGAGGCTACTAAGAATAAACAACTAGATAGTCAGATCCCACACATAGCAATACACATTACACGTACGCATAACATGCAAGTATGTGCTGTACAACATGGCATCACAGCATAACTCAACAACTCATATAGATAAAGGCTCGGGAGAGCCGTCACAGCATTATTACAAACAGGGGTCACATGACCCAACAGTCAGAGCAATCAAGCAACAAGCGGAAGCTTACATGTCTGAGTATAGACATCTACAAATGAAAAAGGCTGAAGAGCCTGACTATCTACACCATCCGATCAAGATCGTAGCTGAGGTACTAGCTACTAGTCGAAGTCCACGAGAACACTAGTAAGACCGAAGTCTCCGCTGCAAAAACATAAATAAAGCAACATGAGTACAAAGGTACTCAGCAAGACTTACATCAGATCCTATCATACATGCACTTGTATCAAGAGGGTAACGTGGGGTTTAGTTGCAGCAAGCCAGCTTTGACTCTGTGGCTATCCTGTTCTACGACTACCAGAAACTCTTGAGGTGAAACAACATACACGAGTCCACTAATCACCACACAATACACTACTATGGATTCATCCCCGTCTCCCTACGAGAAGGCCATCCATAGCACTCACACTTGTCTTGAGCATTTTATAGAATCCACTTCAAGTTGTCTATGTACCATGTAAGCATCCAAGAAGTCCATAACCGCGGACCCGGCTATTCGAATAGATCATGTTAACCCTGCAGGGGTGTACTTCTTCACACACGCTCTCGCCACTTACCGCCATGTACACGTCATGTATCTCGGCAACCTTCAAGCGGAAGCCTGGCGAGGGTGTCGGCCACGACCTGACTAACCACACAAGACTCTAGCCCAGGTTTATCGCCTATTCGGGTTTCATCCGCAAGGAGATCCGGCCGGGGTGTCGCTCACGGCCCCAAACGATGTGTACAGGGTTCCCGAGCCCACCATCCGGGTGCCACTCGGTACACCAGGCCACGTGTGCCTAGTCTGTCCTAAGCCCACCCTGCCGGGTGCCACTTGGTAGAAAAATAGCACTACCTACAAACACCAGAAACTAGTTGCGACTCCTGGACAAAGACCAAGTTGGTTAATAAGTCGAGAGGGGTCGAGCTACTGGAACCCAATGTGTGGTAGTATCGAGTCATTGGACAACATACATAGAACTCAGTGCTTAAGGACGGTTCCAGTGAGACAACCCACCATGTACTCCTACACGGCCTCTCACCGCTACCTTTACCAAATCGTGTTCACACACTTCACTCTCAGCATCAGAACATATCGTAACACTCCAATTCATTCCCAATGAATCAGACCTGACACAACTCTAAGCAATAGCAGGCATAGCATGGTAGGAACACAACAATGGCTTCAATCAACTCCTACACATGCTAGTGGGTTTCAACTATTTACTATGGCAATGACAGGTCATGCAGAGGAATGGGTTCAACTACCGCAGCACAAAGTAGCAGATGAATCGTTGTTGTCCTAATGCAATAACTGAGAGCAGGAGCGAGAGAGTAGGGTTTTATCGAAATGAACAAGGGGGTTTGCTTGCCTGGTAAAACAACAAGGGAGGCACTGCTTCACAGACAGGTACTCTGGAACGTCTCCGGAGCAGGACCTATCGAGAAGGAACGGTGCCGGCAATCAAAACACAATCATATGCAACAATATGATGCATGAACATGGCATGTAGATGTGATGCTGTTTGAGCTAATGCATCTAGTAAACATTTGGTTTGAAGTCCTTTTGAACCAAAGGTTCAAATGCATTTCTAAATTAAGTCTCTTATATATATGCCCTAATGTGTTTTCCCATATTCAGCATGTATAAGTTGGTTTTTCATGCATGAAACTAGTACAGATGGAAAGGTTGCATTTTTCTGATAATTTTTCATATATAAATTATTTTAATCTGAGTTACGATTGAATTGCTATGAATTTTTGAAGTTTAAATCATTTTCTGGATTTTCTGAATTATTTTAATTCCAGAAAATAAATAATTGCGTCAGCATGACGTCAGCACGACGTCAGCGGTCAACTGGGCTGGTCCGGGTCAAACCTGACGTGTGGGACCCACACGTCAGTGACAGGGGGGTTAACAGGGGTTAATTAATTTAATTAAAAGGTTAGGGGGGGGGGTCGGGCCCACTGGTCAGCGACCCTGGGGGGTCAAACCCGGTCAACTCGCCGGCGTTTAGCCGCCGGCGAGGCCGAGCGCGGCGGAGGAAGTGCATTTGCACGTTACGGCCACCAAACGGGAGGCGGAGAGCATCTACGAGCTCCTGGGAACGAGCCGCAGCTCTTGGTGGTGATGTTAGAGCTCGGGGTGCCCGGAGACGTCGCCGGCGACGACTTCGGCGGTCGCCGGAGTTCGGGCGCCGATGAAAACGGCGCCACCGTGCACGGGAGGATCAACGGGTAGCAACTACGCGTTCTGCAGGCTCCCACAAAGCCAACGAGCATATGCATGGGGCCGATTGGCCACCGGAGCCTCGTCGGCGACGAGTCCGTGCGGCGGTGTGCTTCGGGCATCATGGGAAGTGGTGCTACAACGAGCGCTAGGCCGTGGGGTTAGGGGGAAACGACAGAGGAGCTCACTGGGAGGTCGAAGCGCAGCTCAGTGGGCCTGGGGACGACCTAGACGGCGCGAATCGAAGACGAGGTCACCAGCGGCCGAAGGTTGAAGAAGAGCTCGAAGTCGACGCTGCAGGGCTTCCGGCGGGGCGTGGTTCAGTGAGGGGGTCGAGGACGACGTCGCGAAGCTCGTGGGCACAACCGAGGGGCGAGGGGGTGGCTGTGGCCGTGGTGGTTCTCGTCGGCGGCGGCGGCCGCGTTCGG
>NC_041387.1:154615092-154699661 GCF_002162155.2 Triticum dicoccoides | reverse complement strand
CCAGCTGGAGATGGGCCAGGTAAGTGGCCCAGGTAAGTCTCTCTCCCCTTTTCTGTTTTCTTTTCTAATTTTCTGACATTTGTTTGATTTAATAAATATATTAAATCATTTAATTTTATTATGCCAATTTTTGTAGGGGCTAATGGTATTATTCCAGAGCTCTTTTATAATTGGCATAATTTTTGGACCATATTTCATATATATAGAAATATATTTCCAATGCAAATATTTATCGAATTAATCCAAATGGCCAAAATAAATGTCCATGAGCTCCTAAAAATATTGTTTTGATTTTTATCTCTGTCCAATATTTTCAGAGGGCAACATGAGCATTTTCTTGGACCCTTTTGGAGAAATTTTTATTTGGGTCATTTTCAAAAAATGATTCTGAGGTTTCCACCAATCCTCATTTCAAATTTAAATGAAATTTAAATATGATGCACAAATAGCTAGCTAGTCTAAGTCATACCAGACTAGGGATGTGACAAGCGACATCTTCGCTAGGAAGGCCGGAGAATTGATCTTTCATAACAAGATTCAACAAAGCAGCATTGATTTCACAAGATTCACCATCATTAAGAGGAGCAGTCGAAGTGCTAAGTAAATCATTATTATTGGTACTGGAAAAGTCACATAATTTGGTATTATCTTGCGCCATCATGACAAGCAATCCAACACACAAGCACACAAAATGCCAGCGAAAAAGAGAGGCGAACAGAAAAGAGAGGGCGAATAAAACGGCAAGGGTGAAGTGGGGGAGAGGAAAACGAGAGGCAAAATGGCAAATAATGTAATGCGAGGTAGATGAGTTTGTGATGGGTACTTATGTCGACTTGAGCGAAGACCTCCTCGGCAACGGCACCAGAAATCCTTCTTGATACCTCTTGAGCACTGCGTTCGTTTTCCCTTGAAGAGGAAAGGGTGATGCAGCAAAGTAGCGTAAGTATTTCCCTCAATTTTTGAGAACCAAGGTGTCAATCCAGTAGGAGGCTCCTCAGAAGTCCCACGCACCTACCCAAACAAACAAGAAACTCGCAACCAACGTAATAAAGGGGTTGTCAATCCCTTCACAGAAACTTGCGAAAGTGAGATCTAATCGAGATAATATTTTTGGTATTTTTATGATATAGTTTGGAAAGTAAAGATGCAAATAAAAGTAGATGGAAAACATATATGATAAAAGATAGACCCGGGGGCCATAGGTTTCACTAGTGGCTTCTCTCAATATAGCATAAGTATTACGTGGGTGAACAAATTACTGTCGAGCAATTGATAGAAAAGGGCATAGTTATGAGAATATCTAGGCATGATCATGTATATAGGCATCACGTCCGCAACAAGTCGATCGAAACAATTCTGCATCTACTACTATTACTCCACACATCGACCGACTCCTGCCTGCATCTAGAGTATTAAGTTCATGAAAAACAGAGTAACTCATTAAGAAAGATGACATGATGTAGAAGGATAAACTCATGCAATACGACATAAACCCCATCTTTTTATCCTCGATGGCAACAATACAATACGTGCCTTGCTTCCCCTGCTGTAAACTGGGAAAGGACACCGCATGATTGGATGCAAAGCTAAGCACTTCTCCCTTTGCAAGAAAGATCAATCTAGTGGGCCGAACCAAACTGATAATTCTTGCAAAGATAACCAATCACACATAAAAGAATTTAGAGAAGAATCAAATATTTCTCATAGATAAACTTGATCATAAACCCACAATTCATCGGATCTCGATAAACACACCGCAAAAAGAGTTAGATCGAATAGATCTACAAGAAGATCGAGGAGAACTTGGTATTGAGATTCAAAGAGAGAGAAGAAGCCATCTAGCTAATATCTATGGACCCGAAGGTCTATGGTAAACTACTCACTACTCATCGGAGAGGCCTTGGAGATGATGTAGAGGCCCTGTGTGGTTGATTCCCCCTCCGGCGTAGCACCGGCGAAAGCTCCAAGATGGCATCTCGCGGATACACCAGGTTGCGGCGCTGGAAATAGTTTTTCGTGGTGCTCCATGCATGTTTTCAGGGTACGTGGATATATATATAGGAGGAAGAAGTAGGTCGGCTAAGCCACGAGAGGCCCACGAGGGTGGGGGGCGCGCCCACCCCCTTAGGGTGCGCCGGGCACCCTTGTTTCCGCCTTGTTTGCTGCTTGACGTCCACTCCAAGTCTCCTGGATTGCGTTTGTTCTGAAAAGATTGCTCCTGAAGGCTTCATTCCGTTTGGACTCCGTTTGATATTCCTTTTCTTCGAAACACTAAAATAGGCAAAAAACAGCAATTCGGGCTGGGCCTCCGGTTAGTAGGTTAGTCCCAAAAATGATATAAAAGTGTAAGGTAGAGCCCATAAACATCCAAAATGGGTAATATAATAGCATGGAACAATCAAAAGGGGCGATCCATGAGAAGAGAGTGGAGGTATCATCAGCGTGAGGTATACATAGAATCGAAGAGAGGGATGATGTGTGTGTGTGTGCGCGCGCGATTGATAAAGAGTTCCATCGAATGTCAAAGATATAGGGTGGTTGGCCTACTAGAATGTGAGAGGGGACAGGTGCAGTTTGTCTCTATGGCATGGATACCTACCTATAGTGCTCGACTATCGGTGTGTGGGGGTGGGGGGCAGTGACCTAACTATAAAGGTATAATGGCTGGTATATGTGTGAAGGAGGAGAGAGACCTGCCTTATGGATTGAGGGAGATCGATCGGCATCCGTGCATATGTGAAGGAGAGGAATAAGGTTGGGAGAGAGACAGAGCTAGAGTGTCGGAGTGGTTTGTGGTGGAGTTGCTTCTCACAAATGGTTGGAGAGGCTTGCTAGACAAACGGAGGGCACGCCTGCAATATCAATAAGAGAGGGGATGCCTACCTGTCTGTGCACGTGCGTTTGAGAGATGGATCAGGAGGGATGCACGAATGATGTGTGGGGACGATATGGCGATGGTAAGTAGACGTAACTACATAGGAAGATCAATCGTCCTTGTCGGAGAAAGGAGAGACATCACTTGTGAGGTACATCGATCGATGCATGGGGAAAAATAGTTAAAGTCGACCTAGGTATATGTAGGGAGATCGATCGGTATACGTGCATGTATGCATTAGAAGCAAATAAGGACAGGGGAGAAGGATAGAGAGAGAGGGATGCAGCTAGGAGGTGGTGCGAGAGGCATACTATATCAAGGGGGAAGGAGTGTTTGAGTACGAGATTGATGAAAAGAGGAGCAAGAGTGAGGCATGGATGATGAGAAGAGAAGAGTGAAAGCTTCTGTTTGTGGTAGGCACACCTGGCTAGAGATGCATATCGATCGGTGTGTGCCGGAAAGAAGGAGCTGGGGGGCCTACACACACCATGGGTGAATGACCTAAAGTGAAAAGACGAATTTGCGTGATGGAGCTAGAGAAAAAAATGTTGAAGGAGGGTGAGAGGGAGGCCGGCGTGTGCATGCACGAGAGAAAGTTAGTGCTAGCTACAAAGATAAGAGGATTGTGTGGGTGTAAAAATGAATAGAGATCATAATTTATTAATAAAAGTGAATTTGGATATTTGAAGAATTTATCATAGTGTTTTAAACCAACGCATGTGTGAATATATATAACGGTGATACACATGGTGTGGTTATGAACATGTTATACTACATATAATATATTTTATATATAAAAAATAGAGTTGGTGATGATGGTGTGCCTGCCATCCTGCAATATAGGCCATCCGATTTATATCTGGCGGATAGGAAGGAAACTATGGCAATTTTGAAAAAAGATACCCACGCCCCTCTGCACATTTGCAAATAAGGCCTCCTCTTGTTCATCCTTTTCTCCCAGAAGTTAAACCACTCATACAAATGCATCTTGATGTTCCGTGCAACACATGGGCATCTTGCTAGTACTACATATAATATATAAAACATTGATTATAATTTCTAATAATGTGTGGCTTTTGCAGCTCAGGGCTAAATACTTGTCATAATGTAGGGGGCGGGGCACTATACCTTGTGTGATAAACATGGTGTACGTATGGAAGATGGTTTAGATTATGAAGATCTAGTTATTACATCAAATGTACTATTATTTGGATTCAACATCAAGTTTATTCAAAAATTTCAATTGGAGTTCATATATTATTCATAGTTCATATCTATCTCTATAGTAATCATGTGGTGTGTTGTTAAGATAATACACGAATGATGGTTTAAGTTGGCAACAATCATGATTATAGATTCTTATTCAAATAGAGAAACTAGTTGAAATTGTAGCGGTAGTATAGACATTTGGAATGCACTAAAATGTTGGTATGAGTAGGTTACATGCATTATACAGCCAGCGAAACAATTTAATTGGACATAACATGGATTCACAGCTTTTAATAGCATTTGTACATTAAAACGGGGAAAGATTCTCTCTTTGTGTGGTGTGAATAGTTTTATTTTTTTATTTTTTTCGTTGAGGGAAGTGTGAATTGATTTGGTACGTACAATATTACACGTTAGGCTTGTCCCTAAAATTCAACCCGCGCCTTGTTATATCCAAAAAATTAAGATATCGTGCTCCCAAAACTCGTGCCTTCACAACCCGCGCCTTGCTATCCTGAATTACAACGCGCGCGAAAACTCCCTCTAGCTGCCAAGTCCTGACACGCAAAATCCCCCTTCTAACCCTCAACCGAAAGGGCCGGTAGTTCAAATCGGTGGGGGTACTTTTGTAACACACCCTAAATTTTGGATAAGTGCGTCCCTAAGTCATGGTTCCCCTCCCATCGCCACTTTTTCTCCATTCGAAATCCCAAGCCACCATAACCTATCTGCTCCAGCTGCGAAACCCCACCCTCCTCTGTCCGCCACCTCACAGCTGCCCAGCCGGAGCCTCTTCCCCGACGACATCGTCCACCACAACAGCTCAGCGTCCCTCATCCACCTCCCCGGATGAGGATTCGTCGTCCATCTCCTCATCCCTCCGTTTTAGCCGCCCCAACCTCCACCTCCAAGGAGTTGACCTAACGATCGCCTCGTCTATCGCGGCTGCTCCATCCCCACAGCGCCGCGTTAACCTGCTCCACCGAAACCGCAACATCCTCACCGACTCTTCGGACAAAGTCGAGGCCTACTCGGCGCCACCAAATAGGTTGTACACTCATCGCATCGCACCTTCTCCTTAACTTGACCTCCCTGCACCGACGGAGCTCCATCCCGCACCCCCATGACAAAGCTACCTCGAAGCGGGTGCCACGGGCAACATCTCCATGGCGGCTCTCCCCTAGTGCGAGGCCCCTTTGGTGATGGCGTACATACCAGACAGATTTGTTGCTGCTGCTCCGGCTCTCACTCGCTCGCTCGCGCTACTACTGCTTCAGCTCTCACTCGCTCGCTCGCACTGCTGCTCTACTCTCCCCCTCACTCGTGTTGCTTCTCTGCTCTTGCTCTCGCTCGCGCTGCTGATACTGGTACATGGGCTGCTGCAGCTACACGAGTTACTGCTCTGGCTCTAGTTTGTGCTGCTCCTCCAAGCGCTGCTGCTCCGGCTGCTGTCTGCTATTTTGTTCCCTGTCGATCACCTGCTGATTTAGATCACTGTTTCTCTACTACTAGTGCTCGAGCGGCCTAAACCACATGTGAAGTGCCTGTCTTATACTAGTACGTTCAATTTAGACAGTAACATTAAGATTCCATAGTAAATTTCAGTTTTGACAGTTAAGTCCGTAGTCAATAGTTTTTATCTTATCCGTTGTTGTCAGGTGTTTTTTGGTGATGTAAATTTTACATCTATCACTTTTTGGTAATGTATTTTACATCACCTATTGGAGATGCTATTAGAATCCCACTTGAGATTAGCAATGTCTGTCTTGTATTGCTTCAACCTTGATGTCTAACGGCTCGCCAGAGCTGCTCCAACGATGGAACCATCCATCACAACAGAGTAGTGCCCTGTACGCCATCTACAGATTCCTCAAATCTTCCTCCACACCTCCGACAGCCACCTCTACCTCAACTTCTTCAGCGACCAACCCAATGATGTCGAGGTTGACACGGCTATGGCAAAGAGGTTGTGCACTTGTCGCATCACTTATTACTCTACATTCATGTCGATCCATTAGGGCTATTTTGGTTCAAAGGAAAAGCTGAAGGAAAAACATAGCAATAGGAAATTTTCCTATGGCACTCTACTATTCAATTATTCATGCATTTTGTTGAAAGGAATGGAGCAAAACATCCACCTGGACCTACTTTTCAAAATCCTATGCATGAAAACAAGACCAAGTGAATTAGTGGCAGAATAACATTCTAACTATACACGCTTTCATATGGTTTCACTATAATTTGGCCATGTTTCTTTGCATTCCTCTGCTCTTCCAATTCCTGTGAACCAAACACCCAAGTTGACAAAAATCCTGTGTTTACAAATGCTCTATTTCCCACATGCATTCCTATCCTATTCCGGGGTTTTTCCTATCCCTGCATTTTTAGAATCCTGCAAGCCAAAGGAGCCCTTATAGAATTACTTCAGTTACAGGTAGGTGTCGAAGGCAACTTTGTGTGGTTTGTCCTGCTCCTGCCGTGACGTCATCCACCTCACCTAAGCTGCTCCATTGACAAAACCATCCGCCAAACCAGACATCACGACTCCTGACCATCTTTCGCTGCCTCAGATCTCCTTCCCTGCCGCCAGCACCCACCGCAACGGCATCACCATCATCGACTCAGCAGATAAACCTGAGGAGTACACGGGTCCACAAGAGAGGTCACACTCTTTTGTCTCTGCTTATGTTATGCATTGCTTAATATTACCTGCTACTTTATCATCCTATTCACCTCTTAGACTGCAAGTTAGGTCCAAATTAATGTTCAAATTCGAGTTTTAAAATTAGTTGTGGGGCATATATCGAGGCAGCAATGAATAGTATTTATGTCTATTATCTAGTCACCTAGGGTATGCCTATGTTGTTCATCTTGGGTGGGAAACAAATAGTAAAGCAATCATCATCTGTCTTTTTATTAAATTAAAGCTATCATCAGCCTGCTGTCATTATTTTTGGATCCATCCACTGGTTGTTACCATCACTCTAGATTTCTGCATGCTCTCCTTACATAATCTCACTATATTTTTTCGTATGCATGTCAGATATTGTACACAGTCATGCTGAACATGTAGAGAAAAAGAGAACAGTTTTGTGTGGCAATACTATGTCATACAGACATCGCTCCATGGTGGGTTCAATGGCAAACCCTCCCCCCTCTCCAGATTGTAATCCAGATGAAGATATCTATTCTGAGGCGGATTCAAACACGGATGACCACTCCTATTTACCCCAAGGTGTTTGCTCTAACTTGCCATCATGATGTTAGTGGTATCATGCATATGTTGCCTTGTAGTGCCTAGTTTCGACATCATATATGTCATCTGCTTAGTTTATACATGTTCTGTAATGCCACCTATTTAGTTTCTATATCATATATCGGAATTATGCACTCTCATATCTTTTATCCAGCCATAATACATGTGAAATATGCAACGCCATCGTATTTAACCAGGCATCATATATTTGAATGATATCTTGACCATCCTTTTCTTCATTACATTTCCATTTGTCGATAGAGTTTCTACATTAAACTACTTTTCATGTGAATCAGCCATTTGAGTGGGTGATGGAAAAATCTGGAGTGAAAACAAGGTCTTCAAAGCAGACAGTGCTACCTGTCAAAGCAGATCTCTTGCTGGGTCCCGATAGCTCCTCAAACATGGATTCAAAGACAGATGACCTGTATTATTCCTCCACGGAGGTGTATGCTCTAACTTGGCAAGGTTATACTGCTCATATCATGTATATGGTGTCTTGCATTGCATAGTTTAGACATCATATACACAATATTAAAAACCATGTTCTTGTTCAGACATCATAGATGTGAATGCCCTCTTCTTAGCATATAAATCACATGTGTGAATTAAATCATACGATCCTGATTACTTAGATAACATGTATCTGAATAATGTCATGTGAACCTATTTACTAAACACATCATATAATTATCTCATGCCATCTTGTTTAGTTAGTGATCATATCTTTGAATTATGTCATGCTATGTTGTCCAGTTTAGATAGGCATCATATATTTGAAATTACATCATGCTATCCTTTTTAGTTAAACAATATACATGTCAACTATTTCATGCCCTACTTTTTCCACACTATCTATTGCATCTGTCTCTCATACAATGTTTGTACATTCAACTATGTTTCCTGTTTATCAGCCATTGGAATTGGAGTGGGTGATGGCAGTAACTAGCAGAGTAAAAACATGGTCTTGAAATAAAACAATGTTACCTCTTGGTGGAGATAGCACCTCGGTTATACATGCACGAGAACCAGACTTACCACACATAACCCAAACTCTCACAGATTGTACCCCTACAACGATGGACAGAGAACCAGCTTCACCCAATCTAACCCCAATCCTAGCAGATAGTAACCCAGTTCCTGTTGAAACAACACCATCTCCACTGCCCAAAGTGCCAGTACTACCACTACGAACCTCAACTCCACTAGTTAGTACACATATTCCTGTGGAGGAAGCACAACCAGCCATTGGTAGTTTAGCATCTATCACATTTGATGTTATTAAATCCTATGTGCGTATCTTCCCATCATGGAAATATTATACTGAAGATGAAGGAAAATGCGAGTTGCAGGTGTTTGTCCAGGAGTTATGTGTAAGTAATGTTGTTCATGGCAATTACTTTGCTTTTTCCCATACATTCTACCTCCATGATGGTTATAATACAGTAAATTTTCCCATTTTTCTCTATAGAGAAGGACCAATTTGGAAACTTAGGATCAAGTAACCTGTGCTAATACCTCTGCTATCTTCAAGAATGCTTGGTGGCAGTATCAGAATTACCTGAAGAAAATGTACTTCACTGGCAAAGAAACTCATCAAATTCCCTTACGTTCTCCTGAGACACATTTACCGGACGATGACTGGGAGCGCCTTGTTCTGTACTGGTCCTGAACCAAGAATGTGGTAAGGTCTATGAGCTCATTTTTTTATTTTTAAGTACTATATGCGTGTGTCTTACTGTACTCTATTTATATAGAACAAGTGCTTAAACCTGAAGAACAACTGTTTTCATTTAAGATTCCATTGCTATCGTGCATACTACTTTGCTCTTGTATCACTGTATTTACTCATACAAACTTTTTTTTAAATTGAATGATCCAATCGAAACTCCAATGGAAGAACATGTATGTTTGGATGTTTATTTAACAGGTTTGCTCTTATAAATAGCTCTGTGATTTCAATTTCAAGTGGGTATATAGTTGACTTCTCATATTATGCACATTACTAGCATCACAACAGAGCCAATAGTGTTGTTGTACATGTAGACCCGTGGTACCCATCTGAAATCTTGTTGTGTCGTGTAGTTTCCCACGCTCTGTATTCTTTCAGTGCTACTTTCTCTTGAACTGATATGATTTGAACCGTGTCTCTATTTTGATTTGGCAAGACAATGCAGTGACCATAGGACATAGATATATGTTTGTTTGATGCTTTTGTTATGTACTACATGGCAATATAAGACTTGGTAGTTTAATCCTGTCCACCCTACTAAGAAACTGGTTCACCGAAATGAGTTTCATATACTAGTACATGCTAAACCTGTTATGTATCTTCTTGTTTCTTCTTTTAGAATGCTGACAAAATATTGGGGAAGAGTGTCTTATTAAGCAATGCTAAAGAAAGTAATGCAGATAAGGTTCAGGATAGTGAGACATCCTTGTTGGTCTCCAAAAAGCTGATACAACAGCTAAGGAAAACTATCTTGAAGACAGTGAGACAACGCCAAAGTCTTTTCTTTGTTTAGTGTTTGAGTTACTGGCCACTACCGTTGGCACAAGCTATTCAAACTCACTGTCTAAATCAGTTCGGTTTCTTGAGTCTCAACTACAAGCTGAAAGACATCGATTAGTTGTGCTGCGACAAGAAGACGAAGGACTGTGGAAGTCCCTGGGGCATTCAAATGCATACTTTCTAGTGCAACAGCAAGCATTGGAGGATTTTAGCGCCAAACAGGACAAATCTAATAAGCTTGCTAAGCTTATTGCCAGCATGGTGGATACCCAGGCTAATGTTTCTTGAGCTTTTCTGAAGTTGTTTCAGTTATGGACTTGTTTTGCTACAACATTTATTTGAACTTGTGGCCAATTTAGATGGCCAGTGTATGTAATATGCTGCTTTGTTCCCTATATTTGCACTGGTGGCGAACTTTGATGCCTAGTGGATGTAATATGTGTAATAGCCGTAATAGACTAGCATTAGTTGCTTACTTGTTTATTTCTTTATTGTCTTGTTTAGTTGTTTGTTTGTAGTCATTGCAGTTCTTTTTCCACGTTTTTCTAGAGGCCACAATAACCTATTCTTATAACTAGGCCACAATAACCATGGCAACACACGGACTGTTGTAACCATGGTCCTGCTACCAGCTGTAGTGACCATGCCCCTCCACGGGCCGTAAGATCCATGGGCCTTCTACGGGCCGTAGGATCCATGGGCCTTCTGCAGGCCGTAGGATCCATGGGCCTTCTAAGGGCCATAGGATCCATTGGCCTTCTACAGGTAGTCTAATCTATGGTGTCGGTGTACTAGAATAGGGGTACCCTAGTATCCCGAACTTGTGCACGGGCAGTTGCAGCGCCCCGCGGCAAGGCTTGCCGGGCGACCGCCAAGGTCCTCCTTGGTTCCCTTGGAGCCATTCAAGAACAAAGTATTCAAGCCAAGGAGACATGGCCCCATCAAGAGGAGCTTGCCGGGAAGGCCAATCAAGGCATCACAAGGAACTTGCCGCGACGCTCCGCGCGTCCCGGCAAGGCCCGGTGAGCGACAAGCTTCCGGGCGCGGCAAGACAACGACCGCGGCAAGGCGCTTGCCGCGGCAAGCGGCCACCCTGTACCTACGCTCCAGCACATCCACCAACGTGTCGCCCTGGGGGCCTTTCCAGGCGCGCGTGGCGAGAGGTTGTACAGCCAGCGGTGCGCGGTGGCATGCGATGCTGACAAGATCGCCATCGTGGCGAGCGGTGGCGTCTCTGACGGTCCCTTTTTGCACTATTTGGGCGACACAGACGGGCATTTAATGCCTTTGTCCCCTGCCGTCAGGGTTAGGTAGGATGCACTGTACAGGTAGCTGTACCAACCGCAACTCCTTTTCCATTTTTGCCCTTCTCTGCGTTGCCACCTGTCGGTGACCCCTTGAGCATATAAAAGGAGGCCCATGCGCAACGTAGGGGGGGGGGTTCGGAAGGTTCGAACCTAGAAAATCACACACGCTCGGCCTCGTTAGCAGCTAGAGTGTACTGTAGCACTCAACGCTCTTGAGCAAGAACACAATACAATCAGACAAGCAGCAGTAGGAGTATTATCTCTCCGCAGAGCTCCGAAGCTGGGTAAACTGCTCGTGTGCTTCGCCTCGATCTGCTCTTCGTGCGATCTCCGCCCCCCGCCGAACCGAAAGGGGCTCGGTCCGCCGGCCCCATAGGTGTTCGTGGATCAGCTTCCCCGACATCTTTGGCGCGCCAGGTAGGGGGCGTCGAGGTTGTGTGAACCTGATCCGGCGTTCACACGAGCTAGATCTTCATTTTCTTCATCGACATGCCACCGAAGAAGAAAACTTCGGCGGCAGCTGCTCCGTCCACGTCACTTCCACCACCACTGGAGAAAACGGGTGGTGGAGTAGACGCCGGCGGAAGAACGGTCGTCGACGATGAAGCTCACGACGCTGCCAGGTCCAAGGACAAGGCTGCACAGACCTCGGCGTCCGTACATGTACCGCGCCCATCTCAGGAGGCGCAGGACCGACAGCGTCATGGTATTCGTAGTACCATACGTTCGTTGGGACAAGATCGAGCTGGTGGATCTCGGGGTGCTCAAGACCAGCATGCACGCCAACGTGCTGGCACGAGCAAGACACGGTCGCCTGGACGGGATACTGCTCCTTCTAACATAGTTAGAAGTCCGAGCATATCCCGCTCCTCGCACCGTTCGCCACTGCCTCCCACCACTCCAACAGAAGCTTTGGCACGAGCTCAACTGCTCCTGGATTACCCTCCAACGGAAGACAAGATCGACGGATGGAGGGCCACCATTCAGAGTCTCATCGGCTTCGCCAACGGCGACACTCCACGGTAGCCGAGTACTTCGCTGCCGCGGCAGGGCTGCCAGGCGCGAGCCGATGGCGACAAAACTGGTGAGGGTGCAACCACTATGCACTCTCCACCCCGAAGGCCAAGATCGCCGACTCGTCGGATCCACCTCGATAGCGACTCCACCGCATCATCAGATCCACGAGCTCGTCGCGATCAGCGCCAAGTTCTTCACGAACGACAGCAAGAAGACGCTCGTACCCGCATCGAGCGCCGAAGAGAAGCGCGATGTCAATCTGACAAGCGCGCTGGGCCCTCTGTTGACATGCATGCGCCAGGGGAACCAGGCGACTTGCCGTACGCGGTAGGTTGCCCTGCGTTCACTCGTGAGCTGCGGCAAGTCCAATGGCCCAGCACGAAGAATTTCAAGCCAGATGTACCAGAGAAGTACGACGACAAGTCACATCCATCGGAGTTCCTCAGCATCTACACCATCACGGTGCAAGCTGCTGGGGGCGGGACGACAAGATCCTTGCCAACTACTTCCCGCTGGTGCTCAAGCCCAATGTCAGATCCTGGCTCATGCACTTGCCGGACAACTCCATATCCTCCTGGGCTGACCTGTGCCATCAGTTTGTCGGCGCCTTTACAGGCGGCCACAAGCCTCATGGCCAAGAGAGCGACCTTCATCTGCTCGCCCAGAAGGAAGGAGAGCCCCTGCGCAAGTACATTTAGAGATTCAGTCGTGTACAGCACAACATCCCAGATGTCCACCCTGCCGCGGTAATTAGCGTGTTCCATCAGAACGTGCGGAACCGCAGGCTGCGGGAGGAGATGGCGATGTGCAAGATCAGAGACGTCAGTGAGCTATACGCCCTGGCCGACAAGTGTGCACGTGCTGAGGAAGGGAGGAAGCTCCTCGGAGAGAATACAGGAGCAGGAGGATCTGATAGTGAGGAGACTGCCCCGGCAAAGAAAAACCAGCGGCGGAACAACAGGAAGAGGAAAGGCAAAGAGGTGCTAGTCGTTGAGCAGTCCGGCAAGAAGCCCAAAGCTGGTAGCTCGGGCAAGGAGGTTGCCGCAGCTGTGGCGGTCGCCGACAAGCAGGACAACACCAACAAGCAGTACTGCAAGATCCACCGCACCAAGGGCCATGACCTCCAGAGCTGCAAGAAGGTTGAGCAGCTTGTCGAGCAGCAAAAGGCTGAATACGAGCGACGCGACAAGGAGAAAGCCCAGGAAGGTGCTGGAGGAGCTGGCAAGAAATGTCCCGGCCGAGGAGGACGCCGCGGCAAGGCCAAGCAGCGGCAAGGAGACAGACCTCCCCGCGGCCGCGACAAGGATGAAGATGACGACGACGATGAAGATATGGATGATGACGAGACCGACGAGCAGGAGTTCCAGAAAGCCACAGAGGTCCTATGCGTTGACGGTGGTGATTCTCTGCATACTTGACACCGCCAGCTCAAGTAGTGGGTGCGGGAAGTTAATGCGGCAGAACCACCCATCGAGTCATGCAAGCCTCTGAAATGGTCCAGCACGCCTATCATCTTTGACATTGAGGACCACCCAGATCGCATAACTGCGGTCGGATGCTTGCCGATGTTGGTCTCACCAACTATCCGCAACCTCAAGGTCACTAAGATGCTAGTTGACGGCGGGGCCGGCCTGAACCTGATCTCCTCCGCGGTACTCCAGAAACTTCAGATCCCCGATAGCGAGCTCGAAGAGACCGGCACATTCCAAGGAGTCAATCCGGGAAGGAGCAAGCCGAAGGGAAAGATTACGTTGCCAGTAACATTTGGCAGCGAGTTGAACTTCATGACTGAGAGGGTCACCTTTGACGTTGCTGACTTTCCATTGCCTTACAATGGGATACTCGGCCGTCCAGCACTCGCCAAGTTCATGGCAGCCTCTCACTATGCATACAACGTGCTAAAGATGCCAGGCCCGATAAGTGTCATCTCTGTCCCTGGCGACAAGAAGGATGCCCTTATCTGCGCCGACAAGATCTACCGGGAAGCAGCAGCCGCAACAGATCGCAGATCACTTGTCGTTGAAACTCCCGGGGGGAAAAAGAAGACCAAGTCGAGGACGCACCATCGAGCTCCACCGGCAAGTGTAAGAAGACAATGGCAGCTCCACCAGAGACCAAGAAGGTGTCCGCCAAGGAGGACGACACTGGTGGTACCTTCACCATCAGTGCCACTCTCGACCCTAAATAGGAAAGCGCGCTCGTTTCTTTCCTGCGGGCGAACGTCGACGTGTTTGCGTGGCAACCGTCTGACATCCCCGGTGTTCCCAGGAAAGTAATCAAGCACCATCTTGCCGTCTGTCCTCATGCGCGGCCCGTCAAGCAGAAAGTGAGGAAACAGGCAGTGGAGCGCCAAGAATTCATCGCAGAAGAAATCAAGAAATTGGAAGCAGCAGGCCTTGTCAGAGGGGTGCTCCATCCTACGTGGTTGGCCAATCCTGTAGTCGTGCGTAAGGCAAACGGGAAATGGAGGCTTTGTATCGACTTTATCGATGTTAATAAAGCTTGTCCCAAAGACCCATTTCCCTTGCAGCGCATCGACCAGATTGTTGACTCCACAGCCGGATGTGACTTGCTTTCATTTCTTGATGCATACTCAGGATACCATCGGATCTTCATGGCAGAAGAGGATGATGAGAAGACCGCATTCATCACCCCATGTGGCACATACTGTTTCGTACGGATGCCCTTCGGTTTAAAGAATGCAGGTTCAACATTTGCAAGAGTAGTCCTTCACGCTTTTGAACCACAGATGCACAGAAATGTGGAAGCCTACATGGATGACATAGTGGTCAAGAGCAAGGACAGGGCCACCCTGATTCAAGATTTAGATGAAACCTTTGCAAATCTGCGCAAGATCAACCTCAAGCTTAACCCCGAGAAGTGTGTGTTTGGAGTCCCTTCCGGCAAGCTTCTCGGGTTCTTCGTGTCTCAGCGGGGAATTGAAGCCAATCCCGACAAGATCAAGGCCATTGAGCAGATTGAAGCACCGAAGCGCGTCAAGGATGTACGAAGACTTGCCGGCTGCGTAGCTGCACTCAGCAGGTTTATTTCTAGATCTGCTGAGCGCGCCCTGCCATTTTTCAAAATATTGAAAAAGGCAGGTCCAATGAAATGGACTCCGGAGGTGGAGGCTGCGCTGCAGGACTTGAAGAGATACCTATCCTCCACTCCAACACTTGTCGCACCTAAGCCACAAGAGAAGTTGCTGCTATATATAGCGGCAACCAATCAAGTGGTTAGTGCTGCGTTAGTAGCGGAGAGGGAGGCAGATGATGAGCCAGCAACCACGGCAGATGCATCCAGCGACAAGCAGGGGACTTCACCGGCAAGCTCTGGTCCCGACAAAGACGGATGTGTGCAGGACCATGAGAAGATGCAGAAGAGGATGGTGCAGCGCCCAGTTTACTTTGTCAGTTCCCTTCTGCAGGGGGCTAGGTCAAGGTACTCTGGTGTGCAAAAATTGCTTTTTGGCCTTCTCATGGCTTCAAGAAAGCTGCGCCATTACTTCCAAGCACACGAAATCATAGTCGTCACTCATTTTCCGCTGAAGAGGATACTGCAAAATCCAGAAGCAACAGGCAGGATTGTCGAGTGGGCACTGGAACTGTCAAGCTTTGGCCTCAAGTTTGATAGCACCTCAACTATCCAAAGCAGAGCACTGGCAGAGTTCATAGCGGAGTGGACGCCAACACAAGATGAAGAAATACCAGAAACGAGCATCCCCGTCAAGGAAGCAAGCAAAGAGTGGCTAATGTACTTTGATGGTGCCTTCTCACTGCAAGGCGCCGGTGCAGGCGTACTACTTGTAGCACCCACCGGAGAGCACCTCAAGTACGTAGTCCAGATGCACTTTCCCAAGGAGCAAGCAACGAACAATACTGCAGAGTATGAAGGTTTGCTTGCCGGTCTCAGGATTGCAGCAGACCTTGGGATCAAGAAGCTCATTGTCAGGGGTGACTCACAGCTTGTCGTCCTCCAAGTGAACAAGAATTATCAGAGTCCGTTGATGGAAGCTTACGTTGATGAAGTGAGAAAGCTAGAAGAGCGCTTTGACGGCTTACAGATGGAACATGTTCCAAGAGCTCAGAATGACATCGCCGATGGCCTGTCGAAGTGCGCTGCACTTAAGTTACCTGTGGAACCAGGGATCTTTGTGCTCAAGCTGACTCAACCATCCGTAACGCCATCAACTGGACAGAGCAAGAAGAGGAAGTTGATTTCTGGTGACTATTTTCCGGCAGAGCTCCCCGAAGCCGCTGCCAAGAAGGTCCCTAAAATCAACACCAAGGATGCTGAGGAGCAGTCTACTCCGGCAAGCCTTAGTGCTTGTTCCATTGAAGCAGACGCTCCCGACAAGCTTTGCTCCGGCAAGCTTGCCGGGGAACATCAAGCTCCGGCTGAGCCGCAAGTTCTTGCCATAGAAGCGGATGTTCCCGCAGCAGCAGATGTGCCTTTAGTCCTTGTTGTCGAGCCGCAAGCTCCAACATGGGCACAGCAGATTGTCCATTTCCTTCAGACAGGAGAACTTCCCGAAGAGCAAGAAGAAGCGGAAAGAGTAGCCCGGCAGTCAAGTATGTACCAGTTTGTTGGCAACACACTATACAGAAGAAGGCTCAACGGCGTGAAATTGAAGTGTATTCACTGGGAAGACGGACAAAAGCTGTTGGCAGAGATACATGGAGGCATATGTGGTCACCACACTGGCGCAAGAGCACTTGCTGGCAAAGCATTCCGGCAAGGTTTCTTTTGGCCGACAGCCCTCCAGGATGCAACTGCACAAGTAACCAAGTGTGAAGCGTGCCAGTTCCATTCCAAGCAGATACACCAGCCAGCTCAAGCTCTCCAGACGATCCCTTTATCCTGGCCATTTTCAGTCTGGGGGCTCGACATCCTCGGCCCCTTTCCCCGAGCTGTCGGGGGCTTTGTGTACTTGTACGTTGCAATCGAAAAGTTCACAAAGTGGCCGGAAGTGGAAGCAGTGAGGAAGGTAACAGCACAGTCAGTAGTCAAGTTCCTCAGGTCGATTGTTTGCCGCCGTTGAAGCAGACGCTCCCAACAAGTTTTGCTCCGGCAAGCTTGCCGGGGAATGTCAAGCTCCGGCCGAGCCACAGGTTCTCGCCGTAGAAGTGGATGTTCCCACAGCAGCACATGTGCCTTTAGTCCTTGTTGTCGAGCCGCAAGCTCCAGCATGGGCACAACACATTGTCCGTTTCCTTTAGACAGGAGAACTTCCCGAAGAGCAAGAAGAAGCGGAAAGAGTAGCCCGGCACTCAAGTATGTACCAGTTTGTCGACAACACACTGTACAGAAGAAGACTCAACGGTGTGAAATTGAAGTGTATTCACCGGGAAGACGGACAAAAGCTGTTGGCAGAGATACATGGAGGCATATGTGGCCACCACATTGGTGCAAGAGCACTTGCCGGCAAAGCGTTCTAGCAAGGTTTCTTTTGGCCAACAGCCCTCCAGGATGCGACTGCACAAGTAACCAAGTGTGAAGCGTGCCAGTTCCATTCCAAGCAGATACACCAGCCAACTCAAGCTCTCCAGACGATCCCTTTATCCTGGCCATTTTCGGTCTGGGGGCTCGACATCCTCGGCCCCTTTCCCCGAGCTGTCGGGGGCTTTGAGTACTTGTATGTTGCAATCGACAAGTTCACAAAGTGGCCGGAAGTGGAACCAGTGAGGAAGGTGACAGCACAGTCAGCAGTCAAGTTCTTCAGGTCGATTGTTTGCCGTTTCGCGATCCCTAACAGGATCATCACCGACAATGGCACGCAATTCACGAGCCGCACCTTCATGCAGTACGTCCAAGATCTTGGTGCCAAGGTCTACTTCGCTTCTGTTGCTCATCCGAGAAGCAACGATCAAGCGGAGAGGGCAAATGCTAAAGTGCTGCGCGGGCTCAAGACCAGAACTTTCGACAAGCTGCACAAGTGCGGAAAAAACTGGATCGAGGAGCTGCCGGTGGTTCTTTGGTCGATTAGGACGACGCCAAATCGAGTCACTGGCCAGACACCTTTCGCTCTAGTCTATGGAGCAGAGGCAGTTCTCCCCACGGAACTCGTATATGGGTTGCCTCGAGTGCTCGCCTATGATGAGCTTGAGCAAGAGCAACTGCGAGAAGATGAGGCGCTGCTCCTTGAGGAAGACCGTCTTCAGGCCGCGGTACGAGCTGCTCGATACCAGCAAGCTTTGTGCCGCTACCATAGCTGCAAAGTTACTGCCAGATGTTTCGAGGAAGGCGACCTTGTTCTTCGGCACGTTCAGTCCGCCAAGAATTCCAACAAGTTGACACCGAAGTGGGAAGGCCCTTATCGGGTGAAACGAGTCACTAGGCCTGGCGCTGTCCGCCTTGAGACCGAAGATGGCTTACCGGTGAGCAACTCCTGGAACATTGAGCATCTTTGTAAGTTTTACCCGTAGGGCGCGGTTGCCGGAACCCGTTCCGGCAACCACCTTTTGTACAAGTCTTGTCGATGTTGCATGTAAGCCTTTGTATAAAGCCGGCCGCAGATCCCGTGCATAAGTAAAGCTCATGTGCTCCGCACATCTTGTCAATTTCATGCTTTCTACTTTATATTTGCATGCGTTATCTGACACTTTGTGCAGCACCTACACCAGGTAAGCAATAACGAGCCATAAGGCTCCATGCCTTTATTTTCTCTTCTTTCTTTTTCTCAAAAAGGAAAGGAAGGTTCCCTGACACACAAGTTTGCCGGGGGGAATGAAGAAGATAATGGTGTGGACCAGGCCTTGTTCAAGGAAGTTTCGCCTTACCGGGAAGCAAACGACAGAAAAGCTAAGTTGCCAAAGTTTGAGCAATCAGTTTTAAATTTTTAAGTTATCTCCTCGAACGACCGTACTTTGTATGGAAAACCTGTGCGCGAAGGAACCAACTCGTAGCAAGCTGCGCCCTTACTTTGTTTCGAGTCCGCTCAACAATTTAAGTGTGCTGCGACTAGTTGCGACAAGGTTTCTTGTCGGAAGCAGCACCGCCAGCAGGCTAGTGACGTCTCGCACTCAGCGCTCGCGGCCCAGGTGCCTGCACCGACAAGTTCCCTAAAAGCGTAGGGTAAAAACATACAAAGGAAGGAATCAAGTAAAAGGAATAACATAGCAAATCTCTACCCAAAATAGAGTTCTATTACAAGATAGCTTGTCGCGGCTCTAATAGATGCTCTCGTAACATGACCAGCAGCGACAAAGAGAAAACGGGCGGCCTAATCTACGCGATCACCCTCAACCCTCTTGATCTCGCTCACCTTGTCCACAATGGGTGCGACAAGGGCCTTGAGCGCATCCAGATCAGCATCCGGCGGCAAGGATTTGAGGACGTTGGTGAGGTTGAGGCCTGGATTGCGGAAGGCCACCTTCACTAGCACCTTCTGAAGAACCCCCGCGCAGATCATGCGCGACTCATCGGCCAGCTGCTTTGGGATCTTCTCCTGGAGTCGCTGGAGGGCCGTCGCCACGCCCTTGAAGAACAGGCTGAGCTTGGCGCTGGGTTGGAGGTGCTCGTCGGAGGAGTAGCTGAGCTCCTCCATCCCTAGCTGCGCCAGCTCCCGGTCGATGGCGGCGGCAATATTCACCAGACCCTCAGTCCAGTGCTCCACAGTCTCCCTAAAGGCGTCGTGGGCGGCAGCAGCATTTGCCAGCAGCGCCTCGTCGGCCTTGATCTTCTCCGACAAGGCCACCTCCCGCTCCCTGGCGCCGTCCAGCGTCTGAGTCAAAGTGGCCAGCTTCAACCCGAGGTCCGCATTGGAGTCCTTGGCGGCGCTGAGCTCCTTGCTCCTCTCTGCGAGAAGGCCCTGCAGTTCACCATGAGCGGCAGCATCCTTCTCGCGCTCATGCTTGAGAGCGGCAAGCTCCTTGCCACTCGCCCTAAGATCAGCCTCCAGTTGTGCTACCCTTGTCTCCAGCTCCTCTTGGCGGCCTCGGCAGCTGCGGCAGCATCCTTATCCTCCTTGAGAGCCCCGCCAATCGCTTCCTCGCGCGGGCAAGCTCCTCCTCGTGGCTGTCAAGATTGACCTTGCGCTGCGCCAACTCTCCTTCCTGCGCGAATAAGTTTTCGGCGACAAGCCGTTGCTTCTCTTCAGCTTGAGCCTTCTCGAGGAGGAAGGCTTTCCGCTCCTCGAGAAGTTGCTCCCGCTCCTCCGCCAAGGACCGGAGAGCTTCCTGCCTGAGGCCTCGGAGCTCCTCCGCGCATTTCTCAATATCAGCCCCCGCCTTCGCGACAAGCGCTTCTTGGGAGGACAGCTTGGCTTGTCGGCCACGGTAGAGCGACGTCAGCTTCCGTAGTAGCCGCTCCTCCTCAGGCTCGTCGCTGCTGCTGCTTGGCGTGTCGACCACCGTCAGCCCAGCGGAGGCGAGCACCTCTCCGTCCAGGATTTCTCCCTCGACCGGCGCCCTGTAGCTTGACGCCCAGGGGAGCTTGATGAAGATACCGTCGCCGGCCTTCAAGTAGGTGCCGGGCTGGGGCTCTTCGGAGCCTGGCGCTGCAGCGTTGGCGGAGGGATCGGCGGTCGGTGCAGTGCCTGGCGCTCCTGCAGCCTCGGGGCCGTCAGTGCGATCACCGGATCCCTCGCCTGCTTCTGCGTTGGCAGCCTTGGCGGCCTCTTTGCCGGCGGGATCATCAGCACCGGCCTCTTCTTTGGTGGCGGCGGCGTCGTCGTTGTTGCCGCGCGCGTCCTCCTCGCCACCGGCCTCGGTTTCCATCGGCTCCGTGGCGGGTGGATCTGACGACCGAAGAGGGGAGAGAAGTCAAGCAAATATACAAGAAGAAAATTAGAAGAAGAAGATCCCAAGGGAAGTTTTCAGGCAAGGAAATTACCTGTGCTAGGATCCGCGGTCACGGTCTCAACCACCGGAGGATCACTGGTGCCGTCTCTTGCCAGAGAACTGTCCCTTGCTGGAGAGCTCTCCCTTGCCGGAGAGCGCTCCCTTGCCAGGGACTCCTCCCTTGGCGGCATAGTCGAAGCCGATGGCACTTCGGGAGTAGCTTCCGGGCATTCCTGGTGAGGCTGTTCTGCTCCTACACAAATCCAACAGTCAAGATATCAGTAGAGAAAAGAGCACCCATGCGCGCCTGACGGTAGGAAGTAAACTATAAACTTACGCTGAGGGCTGCGCTGGGGGCTGCTTTGGGGAGTAGTTGCCGGGTCCGTCAAGGTGGTCTCAGACACACCCCCTGCTGACACGGTGGGATCATCTTCGATGACAATCACCGGGGCCTTGGCTCTCTTCGCCGCTCTCTGGGCCAGCGTCCTGAAAAGGAATGGATTCAGATCGAAGCAAGTCAGATACAAGACGAAAGCCAACAAAGATCGAAGAACAACAAGAACGGCAAGGGATCTTACTCTTCTTCTTCCTCGTCTGAGCTGAGCGCGGAGAGATCGAAGTCCGGCTCGCCTCCAGTGCGACGAGGCGGAGGAGTAGGCTCCCTCGCCCGCTTGGCAGGAGCAGTGGCGGTGGATCGGGAAGACCCCGCTCCAGTTGCCGCAGCGGCGTGAGGCGCTCCCGCGCCGATAGTGCTTGCCGCGGTAGAGCATGTCGCACGGCTCGGCAGCTGTTGGCTCGTCTGCCGCCCCGCTGCGTCCCCGGCCTTGCGGAGACGCCTCCTTGCCGGAGCCGGGGGCTCCGCCTGTGGCAAGCTGTCTGAAGGTTCGGGCTCTTCCTCACCGGGCTCGCTCGGCTCAGCTTCAGGGCCGGCAAGATCTTCCTCGCCGGCAAACTACTCGCGCTCGGCAAGGCTAGCCGCCTCTGCTGCCTCTGCCTCCTCCATGGTGAACCCGAACTCGCCCGCGGCAACTGCTGCCGCCACCTCTTCCAGCCTGGTGGCGATGCGCTGCATCTCGTCATCAGTGGTGTCGTGGGTGAGGCTCTTCTGCTCATCAGCGTGGACCGGCACTTCTACCAAGTCCTCAAAGAACGCCCGCATGACGTCATCCGCAGGTTCTTGCCAAGTTGGGGCGATTCCGTGCGAATCGCACAACGACATCATTGCGCGGATCCGGTCGAGCAAAGAATTGTTGCACAACGGAACGACATTCCTCGGCAACGTGAATGGATGCTGAGGATCACGTTTGAACAGCTCCAGGAGCATCGCATCCAGCTCCAGGACGGTTAAGTTGAAGTTGAGGCCCGGGCGCAGCCTCATGATATCTGCCGAGTTCTTGAACTCCAAGGCGGGTCTCCCCCTCTCCTGCAGGGGGGCGATGCGGCGGCGAAGAAAATTTGCGCCGACAGCGCCTACGGTGAGCCCGGCAAGCCTGAGGCAAAGGATCCGGGTGACGGCGATCTTCAGCCTGTCGTCTTCCGGGGCCACATTTCTCCAATCGTTGCCGCGCACTATTGGGACTTGGCGCAGGGCCGTAAATGGCTGCGGGTTCTCCTCGATGATCCAGCACCGCTCAGCTCTCCACTCCTCCCATTTGCTGCGGAGCTCTCCCTCCAGATAGGCTTCATTTTTTCCGACCCTCGAGATCCAAGCGATTCCTTCGGCAAGGGGCTCTCCTCTCTCGGCTCGGGGCATGAAGAAATGGCGGAAAAGGGCTACGTTTGGGTGGACTCCGAAAAAGTTTTCACACAAATGTGCGAAAACTGCCATAGTCAGAACGGCGTTGGGGGTGAAGTCAAGGAGGCGGAACCCGTAGGTGTTCATGATGTCGCAAAAGAATTCAGAGAAAGGCAGGCAGAGCCCGCAGTAGAAGAACAACGCAAAAAAGGGATACCCGTTCGGAGCCAGCCTCGAAGCGGTGGCCGGGAGAACCCTCGTGCGCGGATGCGCTCGCGTCTCCGTCGACCAGAAGAGGTAGTAGTACTCCCTTAGCTCTTTCGCACCGAGCTGAGGGGAGAAGAGGGCCCGCTCCTTCCACAGCGCCGTGAGCTGCTGCGCCTCGGCCGACTTCACGCCCTTCCCCTTGTCGGCTTTTGGAGCCATGGCGGAGGTGGTGGGGGAGATTGGCGGCGTTGGTGATGCTGGTGGCAATGGGGGGCGGAGCGTTGCTCTCCTTCGTCTTCGGGAAGAAGGGGGGACCGGCGGAGATTTTTGAGAATGGAGTAGCAACCGGTGAAGTGGGGAAACTGCCCCTGTTTCCCCTGCTTATAAAGAGGGAGGGGGCGGACGTTTCGCCCTTCCGAATAAAGAAACCACCCACGATCTCTCCCACGATACCGCATTCAACGCGTGCCGTTGGGGGAGAGCGTGGTGGATACGGAGTAAGATTCGGCGTTACCTGGGCCGCGCGTGCCCGTGCCCTGTTTTGGGCCTGGCCCAACAGCGCTCGGCACCGTGTGTAGCCCAGGCCTGGGGGCTCCTGTCGGTTTACTAGAATAGGGGTACCCTAGTATCCCGAACTTGTGCACGGGCAGTTGCAGCACCCCGCGGCAAGGCTTGCCGGGCGACCGCCAAGGTCCTCCATGGTTTCTTTGGAGCCATTGAAGAACAAAGTAATTAAGCTCGGGAGGCAAGGCCCCGGCAAGAGGAGCTTGCCGGGAAGGCCAATCAAGGCATTTCGAGGAACTTGCCGCGACGCGCCGCGCGTCCCGGCAAGGCCCGGTGAGCGACAAGCTTCCGGACCCGACAAGACAACAGCCGCGGCAAGGTGCTTGCCGCGGCAGGCTACCACTCTGTACCCACGCTCCAGCACATCCACCAACGTGTCGCTCTGGGGGCCTTTCCAGGCGCGCGTGGTGAGAGGCTGTGCAGCCAGCGGTGCGCGGTGGCATGCGAAGCTGACAAGACTGCCATCGTGGCGAGTGGTGGCGCCCCTGATGGTCCCTTTTTACACTGTTTGGGTGACGCAGACAGGCATTTAATGCCTTTGTCCCCTGCTGTCAGGGTTAGGTAGGATGCACTGTGCAGGTGGTTGTACCAACCGCAACTTCTTTTCCATTTTTACCCTCGTCTGCGTTGCCACCTGTCGGTGACCCCTTGAACATATAAAAGGAGGCCCATGCGCAATGTAGAGGGGGTTCGAACCCAGAAAAGACACACGCTCGGTCTCGTTAGCAGCTAGAGTGTACTGTAGCATTAAGCGCTCCCGAGAAAGAACACAATACAATCAAACAAGCAGCAGTAGGAGTATTATCTCTCCGGAGAGCTCTGAAGCTGGGTAAACTGCTCGTGTGCTTCGCCTCGATCTGCTCTTCGTGCGACCTCCGCCCCCCGCCGAACCGAAAGGGGCTCGGTCCGCCGGCCCTATAGGTGTTCGTGGATCAGTTTCCCGACAGATAGCTTGTCGCAGCTCTAACAGATTGTTCTCATGACATGACTAGCAGCGACAAGGAGAAAGAGAAAACGGGCGGCCTAATCTACGCGATCGCCCTCAACCCTCTTGATTCCGCTCTCCTTGTCCACAATGGGTGCGACAAGGGCCTTGAGCGCTTCCAGATCAGCATCCAGCGGCAAGGACTTGAGGACGTTGGTGAAGTTGAGGCCTGGGTTGCGGAAGGCCACCTTCAACAGCACCTTCTGGAGAGCTCCTGCGCAGATCTTGCGCGACTCGTCGGCCAGCTGCTTTGGGATCTTCTCCCGGAGTCGCTGGAGGGCCGTCGCCACGCCTTTGAAGAACAAGCTGAGCTTGGCGCTGGATTGGAGGTGCTCGTCGGAGGAGTACCCGAGATCCTTCATCCCCAGCTACGCCAGCTCCCCGTCGATGGCGGAGTCAAGATCCACAAGCCCCTCAGTCCAGTGCTCCACAGTCTCCCTGAAGGCGTCGTGGGCGGCAGCAGCATTCGCCAGCAGCGCCTCGTCGACCTTGATCTTCTCTGACAAGGCCACCTCCCGCTCCCTGGCGCCATCCAGCGTCTGAGTCAAAGTAGCCAACTTCAACTCGAGATCTGCATTGGAATCCTTGGCGGCGCTGAGCTCCTTGCTCCTCTTAGCAAGAAGACCCTGCAGCTCACCATGAGCGGCAGCATCCTTCTCGCGCTCACGCTTGAGCGCGGCAAGCTCCTCGCCGCTCGCCCTGAGATTGGCTTCCAGCTGAGCCACCTTCGTTTCCAGCTCTTTCTTGGCGTCCTCGGCAGCTTCGGCAGCATCCCTTACTTCCTTGAGAGCCCGCCAATTGCTTGCTCACGCGCGGCAAGCTCCTCCTCGTGGCTGTCAAGGTTGACCTTGCGCTGCACCAGCTCTCCTTCCTGCGCAAATAGACTTTCGGCGACAGGCCGTTGTTGCTCTTCAACCTCAGCCTTCGCGAGGAGGAAGGCTTTCCGCTCCTCAAGAAGTTGCTCCCGCTCCTCCACCAGAGACCGGAGAGCTTCCTGCCTGAGACCCCGGAGCTCCTCCGCGCGCTTGTCGATATCCACTCCCGCTTTCGCGACGAGTGCCTCACGGGATGCCAACTTGGCTTGTCGGGCGCGGTAGAGCGACAGCAGCTTCCGCAGCAGCCGCTCCTCCTCAGGCTCGTCGCTGCTGCTGCTTGGCACGTCGACCAGCGCCAGCCCAGCGGAGGCGAGCACCTCTTCGTCAAAAGTTTCTCCTTCGACCGGCGCCCTAGAGCTCGACGCCCAGGGGAGCTTGATGAAGACGCCATCGCCGGCCTTCAAATAGGCGCCGGGCTGGGGCTCTTCGGAGCCTGGCGCTGCAGCATCGGCGGAAGGATCGGCGGTCGGTGTAGCGCCTGGCGCTCCTGCGGCCTCGGGGCCGTCAGTGCGATCGCCGGATCCCTCGCCCGCTTCTGCGGCAGCAGCCTTGGCGGCCTCTTCGCCGGCGGGATCATCAGCACCGGCCTCTTCTTTGGTGGCCACGGCGTCGTCATTGTTGCCGCGCGCTTTCTCCTCGCCGGCGGCCTCAGTTTCCATCGGCTCCGTGGCAGGTGGATCTGACGGCTGAAGAGGGGAGAAAGGTCAAGCGAATATTCAAAAAGAAAATCAGAAGAAGAAGAATCCAAGGGAAGTTTTTCAAGCAAGAAGATTACCTGTATCTGCAGTTGTGGTCTCAACCACCGGAGGATCGCTGGTGCTGCCCCTTGCCGGAGAACTGTCCCTTGCCGGAGAATTCTCCCTTGCCGGAGAACGCTCCCTTCCCGGGGAATCCTCCATTGGCGGTGTAGTCGAAGCAGATGGCACTTCGGGGGCGGCCTCCGGGCCCTCCTGGTGAGGCTGCTCTGCTCCTAGACAAACCAACAGACAGATATCAGCAAAAGAAGAGCACCCATGCGCGCCTGACAGCATGAAGTAAACCATATACTTGCGTGGGGGGCTGCGCTGGGGGCTGCTTTGAGGAATGGTTGTCGGGTCCGACAAGGTGGTCTCGGACATGTCCTCTGCCGTCGTGGTGGGGTCGTCCTCGATGACAATCACCGGGGCCTTGGCTCTCTTCGCCGCTCTCTGGGCCAGAGTCCTGAAAAGGAACAGGTTCAGAGTAAAGCAAATCAGACACAAGACAAGACAGCAAGAATTGAAGGACTATGAGGACAGCAAGGAATCTTACTCTTCTTCTTCCTTGTCGAAGCTGAGCGCGGAGGGATCGAAGTCCGGCTCACCTCCGGTGCGACAAGGCGGAGGAGTAGGCTCCCTCGCCCGCTTGGCAGGAGCAGTGGCGGGAGGCCAGGAAGACCCCGCTCCGGTTGCCGTAGCGGCGTGAGGCGCTCCGGTGGCAACGGTGCTTGCCGCGGTAGAGCGTGTCGCGCAGCTCGGCAGCTGTTGACCCGTCTGCCACCCCGCTACGTCCGCGGCCTTGCGGAGACGCCTTCTTGGCGGGGCCGGGGGCTCCGCCTGCGGCAAGCTATCTGAAGGCTCGGGCCTGACAAGCTCTTCCTCACCGGGATCGCTCGGCTCAGCTTCAGGCCCGGCAAGCTCTTCCTTGCCGGCAAACTCCTCTCCCTCGGCAAGGCTTGCCGCCTCTGCTGCCTCTGCCTCCTCCACGGTGAACCCAAACACGCCCGTGGCAGCGGCTGCTGCCGCCTCTTCCAGCCTGGTAGCGATGCGCTGCATCTCCGCATCGGTGGTGTCGCGGGTGAGGCTCTTCTGCTCATCGGCGCGGACCGGCACTTCTACCAGGCTGTCGAAGAACTCCTGCACGATGGCGTCTGCCGGCTCTTGCCAAGTTGGAACGATTCTGTGAGAGTCGCACAGCGGCATCATTGCACGGATGCGGTCAAGCGAGGAATTGTTGCACAGCGGAACGACGTCCCGCGGCAACATGAATGGTTGCTGAGGATCACGCTTGAACAGCTCTAGGAGCATCGCGTCCAGCTCCAGGACAGTGAAGTTAAAGTTGAGGCCCGGGCGCAGCCTCATGATATCCGCCGAGTTCTAGAACTCCCAGGCGGGTCTCCCCCTCTCCTGCAGGGGGGCGATGCGGCTGCGAAGGAAATCTGTGCCAACAGCGCCTACAATGAGCCCGGCAAGCCTGAGGCGAAGGATACGGGTGACGGCAATCCTCAGCCTATCATCTTCCGGCGCCACGTTGCTCCAATCGTTGCCGCGTACTATTGGGGCTTGGCGCAGGGCAGTAAATGGCTGCGGGTTCTCCTCGACAATCCAGCACCACTCTGCTCTCCATTCATCCCACTTGCTGCGGAGCTCTCCCTCCAGATAGGCTTCCTTCTTACCGACTCTCGAGATCCAAGCGATTCCGCCGGCAAGGGGCTCTCCTCTCTCAACCCGGGGCATAAAGAAGTGGCGGAAGAGGGCTATGTTTGGATGAACTCCGACAAAGTTTTCGCACAGATGTGCGAAAACTGCCATGGTCAGGACAACATTGGGGGTGAAGTCAAGGAGGCCGAACCCGTAGGTGTTCATGATATCACAGAAAAATTCAGAGTAGGGCGGGCAGAGCCCGCAGTAGAAGAACAGTGCGAAGAAGGGATACCCGTTCGTAGCTAGTCTCGAAGCGGTGGCTGGGAGTACCTTCGTGCGCGGATGCGCTCGCGTCTCCGTCGACCAGAAAAGGTAGTAGTACTCCCTCAGCTCCTTTGCGTCAAGCTGAGGGGGGAAGATGGCCCGCTCCTTTCGCAGCGCTGCAAGCCGCTGCGCCTCGGCCGACTTCACGCCCTTCCCCTTGCCGGCTTTCGGAGCCATGGCGGAAGTGGTGGGGGAGATCGATGGCGTGGTGGTGCTGGTGGCAACGGGGGGCGGAGCGCTGCTCTCTCTCGGCTTTGAGAAGAAGGAGGGGAGCGGCGGAGATTTCCGAGACTGGAGTAGCAACCGGTGAAGTGGGCAAACTGCCCCTGCTTCCCCTGCTTATAAAGAGGGAGGGGGCGGACGTTTCGCCCTTCCGAATAAAGAAACCACCCACGATCTCTCCCACGATGCCGCATTCAACGCGTGCTGTTCGGGGAGGGCGCGGTGGATACAGAGTAAGATACGGCGTAACCCAGGCCGCGCGTGCCCGTGCCCTATTTTGGCCCTGGCCCAACAGCGCTTGGCACCGTGTGTGGCCCAGGCCCGGGGGCTCCTGTCGGTGTACTAGAATAGGGCTACCCTGGTATCCCGAACATGTGCACGGGCAGTTGCAGCGCCCCGCGGAAAGGCTTGCCGGGCGACCACCAAGGTCCTCCTTGGTTCCCTTGGAGCCATTCAAGAACAAAGTATTCAAGCCAAGGAGACAAGGCCCCGGCGAAGAGGAGCTTGCCGGGAAGGCCAATCAAGGCATCACAAGGAACTTGCCGCGACGCTCCGCATGTCCCGGCAAGGCCCGGTGAGCGACAAGCTTCCGGGCGCGACAATACAATGACCGCGGCAAGGCGCTTGCCGCAGCAAGCGGCCACCCTGTACCTACGCTCCAGCACATCCACCAACATGTCGCCTTGGGGGCCTTTCCAGGCGCGCGTGGCGAGAGGCTGTGCAGCCAGCGGTGCGCGGTGGCATGCGACGCTGACAAGATCGACATCGTGGCGAGCGGTGGCGTCTCTGACGGTCCCTTTTTGCACTGTTTGGGCGACACAGACGGGCATTTAATGCCTTTGTCCCCTGCCGTCAGGGTTAGGTAGGATGCACTGTACAGGTAGCTGTACCAACCGCAACTCCTTTTCCATTTTTGCCCTTCTCTGCGTTGCCACCTGTCGGTGACACCTTGAGCATATAAAAGGAGGCCCATGCGCAAGGTAGGAGGGGTTCGGAAGGTTTGAACCCAGAAAATCACACACGCTCGGCCTCGTTAGCAGCTAGAGTGTACTGTAGCACTCGGCGCTCTTGAGCAAGAACACAATACAATCAAACAAGAAGCATTAGGAGTATTATCTCTCCGGAGAGCTCCGAAGCTGGGTAAACTGCTCGTGTGCTTCGCCTCGATCTGCTCTTCGTGCGATCTCCGCCCCCCGCCGAACCGAAAGGGGCTCGGTCCGCCGGCCCCATAGGTGTTCGTGGATCAGCTTCCCCGACATATGGGCCTTCTACGGGCCGTATTATCATTTCGCCAAACATGGGCCATACTATTCATGGACCAATAATGGTCTGCGAAATGGGTCGAAAATGGGCTAGAGTGGAAATTATCTGTTTTATGGCCCAACCATAACGGGCCGTTAATAGGTCATATTTGATGGCTCTATAAAAACGGCACAATGGGTTAACAGGCCACAAACAGACCGATTGTAACCACTGGCTGAATTTGACCCACAAGCGGAACAGGCCAGTAACGGACCGTAAGTAACCAAATTCTGGAAATGAGCCCAAGAATAAATGGACCCTTAGAAGGCCAAAAGTTAACACGGGCTGGAAACTGCCGACGGAATAATGGGTCGTTAATGGGTATAAAGCGATACACTATTCATTAAGGGCCAGTTTCATCTCGGGCCTTTTGTCGGGGAAACCGATCACCTATGGGGTCACAAGGATCCCTTCTACGTTCGGCGAGGGGTTAGTTGCACGAAGATAAGATCGGGTCGTTAGCACATAAAGGATTTTTATCCAGGTTCAGGCCGCACAGATGTGTAATACCCTAGTCCTGCTTTATATGGTATTGTGTGTTCTTGAGCTCTTGAACTAGCTACGGTGTGTGCTTCATCCAAAAGTCTGAATCCTCTCTCTGTGCGCCTTGGGCCTCCTTTTATACACAAAGGGGTTGCCACAGTGGCACACAGGAGGTGGCAAGCTACAGTGGAATGAGCTTATCGCTTGATAAACATAGGACAAGCTTATTTAATGTGTTGCGTACGTGTCCTCTCGCTTTATTGGGGACGATAATAGAGGCCATCCCGTACTTCGCCGCTCCTCCTCGCCTCACCACGTGTCCGGGCAGATGAGGCATGCAACGCCATGCTGGCCAACTAGTTGCTGTGTAGGCAAAGTGGTAGGCTTCCACAAAGATCTACATGATGTCACACAGGCGTCTGCTTAGCTAGCATGCTTATCGTCACGTTGGAGTGGTGGTGAGGTGGAGAAACTTTGCCGAGCGCGGGCCTGGCCGTGGCCCAGCGATCTTCATCCCCGGCAAGGGTCTTGCCGGGGGCCTTCGTCTTCTAATCCCACGTGGATCCATGGGTCTCCAATCTTCATGAGGAGCCGTATGCTACCAGGCATGTGCTCTTCAAATCTTCATCTTTAACATTGTCGATGGTGTCAGAGCTCTTAAGCCCAGGGGTGGTGGCCTTGGTGGTCTCTTCGCAAGCTGCCCCGACAAGGGGCTTGCCGGGGGTCTCATAGGTGCCTCGACAAGGCTTGTCGCTGGGCGTGGCACTGCTTTCCTCTTGCTGCTTGGTATTTTAAGTATCTGTCTTGACGTTCCTCGTTCCTGCCTTGCCTCTTGCCATCCTCATCTGCTTTGCCAAGCCCTGCTACAGGGGTGGCTGCGACCGTCCGTGCACAAGTAAGGGGTACAGAAGTACCCCTACTTTTGTACACCGATAGGAGCCCCTGGGCCTGGGCCACACAAAAGCACAAGGCGTAGTTGGGCCAGGCCCAGAGCACTGCGTGGGCAGGTGTGGCAGAGGCGAACCGCCACGACCTTTTTGTCCGTTGCACTTCCCTACGACTCGCCTTGAGCACGTGAGGTGGGGATCTCCTGTAGAGTGATCACAGCATGCTTGTGTCACCCCATGGTGAATAGTAAAGAGGCTGCCCGTTTCCGCCTCGAAAAAGTGGGGGAAATCGTGGGGTCGCTGCTCATTTACTCTCGTTGCCTTCCTCAATCTTGGAAACACCATTCCACGTTTCCTCCTACGCTCGCCTTTTCTGCCACATACGCCACATGCATGGCACGGGGTAGGTGATGGACGCATGGGATATGGGAAAGCGCACCATGGCCGATACCCATGTGCCTTTGATTGGCGCGGGGAGGGCGGTCGATGGCCTTGCTCGTTGTCAGTGGCTTTAATGAGCAAGATTTGATAGGGCTTTTCACTTGCGTCTTCTCCTTTCCCCGTCCTCCTTCCATCACCATGCCGAGAGGGCCCGGCCGTGGCCGTAATTTTGCGGAGGAGACTAGATCTTCTTCCCGCCAGAAAGCCACGACGGTTAGGGAAGAGCCAGATGCTCAAGGTGAAGGCGTCGGACGGGACCGCGGTCGGTGAGGTGGCCGAGGCAGAGGTGGGCATTGAAGGGGGACATTCGTGGCGCCACCTTCTCCGCCTCCATCTCCCCTGCCTTGTTGAGCGGTCATGTCGGAGACACGGCACTAGAGTTCATCTTGTAGTTACACGAGATGTCGCGTAGCCACCTCCGCCTTCCCAAGGCGTTCACAAGGGTGATGGAGATCGACCACCTGCCGAAGCTGAGGCTTCACATGAAGGGGTGTTGTAATGATGACATGTGGGTGAACACAAGGTTCCCTGTTCCTCATGTAATGCTCCTTCGCCGGGGTTGGAAAACCTTTGCAGGCGCCCACTGCTTGATGAAGAGGCACATTCTCCATTTCAAACTAGTGGAGAGCGACCTTCTCTCCGTCAAGGTCTTTGGGCGCTCGGGACACATGTTAGGATCCTGTGCAGAGAGCTTGACCGACGACGAGAGCTCCTCCTCGCGCGACTGCGGCAAGGAGGACAGCGGGTGGGAGCATGATGGGTCCGACTAGGTGTCGGACACACCATCCCTGGGCGACGCTGGCAGCACCATCATCTACACCTGGCCTCCTCTCGACAGAGCAATTTTCGAGGGAGTAGTTCTAGGCGGTGGCTTCCCAGGGCAGCTCCTTGAACTTCTCGGGGCCATTGCTTTTGGTGGATGGCGCTGGAAGGTCGGAGAGGACGAAGAAGGCAGGTGGCAGACCGTCATGTCGGAGTACGATGGATCCAATGCCTTCGTCTCGTATTGTCGGACCGCTGCCTGATCTTCAAGCTTCTTCCCTGGCAACGTCATGCCCAGCCCTGTTCTGGACGACCGCTGAGAAGTTCTCTTGTTGTCTTCTGCTTCTCGTACATCGCCTAGACGCTCTTTTTGCCCTCCTGCTATCCCGGTCCTCTTCTTGAAGAGAGGGACAAGGAAGGGATTACGGGCACCTTATCTCTTTCCTTTTCAAATCTTAGGACCACGAGCACTTGTTGAATTTATACTTCACAATTCCTTGCTCATGTTCACATCCCGTATGAATTGTACTTGTAAACAATGAATTAATGAAGAAAAGGGTGCTTGTCGGGTTCTTGAGCTCTTGAACTAGCTATGGTGCGTGCTTTGTCCAAAAGGCTGAATCCTCTCTCTGTGCGCCTTGGGCCACCTTTTATACACAAAGGGGTTGCCATAGTGGCACGCATAAGGTGGCAAGCTACAGCGGAATGAGCTTATCACTTGATCAACGTAGGACAAGCGCATTTAATGCGCTGCCTATGTGTGCTCTCATTTTATCGGGGATGGCAATAGAGGCCATCCCGTCCTTCTCCGCTCCTCCTCGCCTCGCCACGCATCTGGGCCAATGAGCCATGTAGCGTCACGCTGTCCAACCAGCTACTGTGTTGACAAAGTGGTAGGCTTCAACCAAGATCTGCATGCCTCCACACAGGCGTCTGCTTAGCTGGCATGCTTATCATCACGTTGGAGTGGTGTTGAGGTGGCGAAACCTTGCCGAGCGCGGGCCTGGCCAGGGCCCAGCATCGTTCCCGGCAAGGCTTGCCGAGGGCCTTGGAGTTGTTCCCGGCAAGGGTCTTGCTGGGGGCCTTCGTCTTCCGATCCCACGCGGATCTGTGGGTCACCAATCTTCGTGAGGAGCCGCATGCTACCAGGCATGTGCTCTTCAAATCTTGGTCCATAACATTCTCGATGGTGTTAGAGCTCTTCAGCCCAAGGGTGGTGGCCTTGCTGGTCTCTTCACAAGCTACCCCGGCAAGCGGTTTGCCGGGGGTCTCGCAGGTCACCTCGGCAACGCTTGTCGTCGGGCGTGGCCCTGCTTGCCTCTTGCTGCTTGCTACTCTAAGTATCTATCTTGATGTTCCTTGTTCCTACCTTGCCTCCTGCCGTCCTCCTCTGCTTTGCCAAGCCCTGCTGCAGGGGTGTCTGCGACCGTCCGTGCACAAGTAAGGGGTATAGAAGTACCCCTACTTTTGTACACCGACAGGATATCGGGAAACCGATCACCTATGGGGTCACAAGGATCCCTTCTACGTTCGGCAGGGGGTTTGTTACACGAAGTGCAGGTCGAGTCGTTAGCACACAGAGGATTTTTATCCAGGTTCGGGCCGCACGGATGCATAATACCCTAGTCCTGCTTTATCTGGTTATGTGTGTGTTCTTGAGCTCTTGAACTAGCTACGGTGCATGCTTTGTCCAAAATTCCGAATCCTCTCTCTGTGCGCCTTGGGCCTTCCTTTATACACAAAGGGGTTGCCAAAGTGGCACGCAGGAGGTGGCAACCTACATCGGAATGAGCTTATCGCTTGATCAACGTAGGACAAGCGCATTTAAAGTGTTGCCTACGTGTCTTCTCGCTTTATTGGGGATGGCAACAGAGGCCATCCCGTCCTTCGCCACTCCTCCTCGCCTCGCCACGCGTCCGGGCCAATGAAGCAAGTAGTGCCACACTGGACAACCAGCTGCTGTGTTGGAAAAGTGTTAGGCTTCATGAAGATTTGCATGCCGCCATGCAAGCGTCTGCTTAGCTGGCATGCTTATCGTCACATTGGAGTGGTGGTGCGGTGGCGAGACCTTGCCGAGCGCGGGCCTGGTCGCGGCCCAGCGGTCTCCCCCCGCAAGGCTTGCCGGGGGACTTGGAGTCGTCCCCGACAAGGGTCTTGCCGGGGTCCTTCGTCTTCTGATCCCACGTGGATCCGTGGGTCTCCAATCTTCACGAGAAGCTGCATGCTACCATGCATGTGCTCTTCAAATCTTGGTCTTTAACATTGTCGATGGTGTCAGAGCTCTTAAGAATAAGGGTGGCGGCCTTGCTGGTCTCTTCGCAAGCTGCCCCGACAAGGGGCTTGCCAGGGGTCTCGCAGGTCGCCTCGGCAAGGCTTGTCGCCGGGCATGGCCCTGCTCGCCTCTTGCTGCTTGCTATTCTAATATCTGTTATGACGTTCCTCGTTCCTGCCTTGCCTCCTGCCGTCCCCCTCTGCTTTGCGAAGCCCTACTGCAGGGGTGGCTGAGACTGCCCGTGCACAAGTAAGGGGTACAGAAGTACCCCTACTTTTGTACACCGACACCTTTATGACCCAGAGTTACAAAGGGCCTCCTATGGGCCAAAATACGTCATGGGACATACATGGGCCAGAAGTTACAATAGGCTAGAATCATATTAGACGGCCCAGATGATGCTTCTGGACCAAATTTGGGTAGTCCGTATGGGCCATAAGATAGCGGGTCATAAATGGGCTATACGCGAACAGGCCGTTAATAGGCTTTCCGTGAGCCGGCCCGCTAACTTTTGACCAAGTCAAACGGGGCGACCTTTTCACTGGAATGGGCTTCTATTGGGCCGTGCCACATTTCAACGTGTCATAGGCCCCTTCGGTCCAATGAGTGGATGACATCTGTCCCAACGGTGAGCCGACACGTGGTTCCTCTGGCCATTGAGAATTTTACATGTGGAAAATCCCCATTGGTCCGGGCTGTTAACGGGTTATCAAATCCAAACCGAAACCCGATAGCTTAACAACCACCGGTTATGATGGATGCCACGTGTTGGTTACCCTTGACAAAAGCAATTCTATCACACGCGATTTATCGTCATGGAAGTGGACACTTCCATGATGATAATTTTGGAAATGTCATGGAACACTTCTACGACAACACAGGTATGACTATCTTGATTCTTTCATAAAATTTTCATGGATGTACATGCATAACGGAAAACGTGACCTATTGTGACAAACATGTATCATCACGTAGGTGTTTTTTTTTGCAGTGAAGGAGTAACCAACAATACTAGCAACCCACAGGTACCAATCTGAGGTTTTGACATAAAGATCAAATACAAGAGATGAACTAGGGTTTGAGAGGAGATGTTGCTGGTGAATATGTTGATGGAGATTGAACCCCTCCATGAGAGGATCGTTGGTCATGGCAATGGCTTCGACCCCCCCCCCCCCACCGGAGGCAGGTTTCCGCGGTAGAACAGCTCTACCGGAGCCTTAGATTGGTTCTACCCAGGTTCCATCTCGAGATGGTGGCGCTTCATCCCAAAAGATTGCTCCTGATTTGCTCCAGGTCAAAACACACTATATAGAATAAGATGGGCACCGGAGGCCTAATAGGGGGCCCCCAAGGTAGGGGGTGCGCCTAGGGGGGTAGGGTGCGCACTCCACCCTTGTGGATGGCTGGTGGCCCCCCTCTGGTGCTTTCTTCGCCCAATAGATTTTTATATATTCTAAAATAATTCTCCGTGAAGTTTCAGGACTTTTGGAGTTGTGCGGAATAGGTCTCTAATATTTTCTCCTTTTCCAGTCCAGAATTCCAGCTGACGGCATTTTCCCTCTTCATTTAAACCTTGTAAAATAAGAGAGAAAAGGCATAAGTATTGTGGTATAATGTGTAACAACAACCCATAATGCAATAAATATTGATATAAAAGCATGATGCAAAATGGACGTACCAACTCCCCAAAGTTTAGACCTTGCTTGTCCTCAAGCGAAAGCCAAAATCAAAAATTATGGCCACATAGTTATAGATAGAGGTGACGATAAAATAAAACACGGACAGGAGGGCATCATGATCATCTTTAGAGCAGCAACATATTATGTCATATAATTTCTTATGCCAAAGTAACAATTCATTCACAAGGTAAAATGTAAATCAAAAACTTCACTGAAAACTAACAAACTATGATCTCAGTCATTGAAGCAATTGCAATTTATCATAACATCGTAGAGAGTCAATTCAAGAGCTTTTCAGCAAGTCCACGTACTCAACTATCATTTAGTCTTTCACAATTGCTAACACTCATGCGATACTTATGGGTTCAAATCTTCAATCGGAAACAAAGAAAGATACGGGCATATAGTTTCGCCTCCCTACCTTTTACCTCAATGGTAATGTCGACAGTAATACTTTATGAAAACCTACATCCGAGTGGATATATATATCTAGATCTGTCCAACACATAGTGCTTGCCAAAAGAAAAAGTGCAAAAAGGAAAGATAAAGATCACCATGACTCTTATATAAGGGTAGAAGATAAAAGTAAAAGATAGGCCCTTCGTAGAGGGAAGCAGAGGTTGTCATGTGCTTTTATGGTTGGATGCACAAAGTATCAATGCAAAAGAACGTCACTTTATTTTATCGCTTGTGATAAAGACCTTTATTATGTAATCCATCGCTTTTATTTCTTCCATATCACAAGTTCGTATAAAGATTATTTTCTTCACACTAATAGATCATACATATTTAGGGAGCAATTTTTATTGCTTGCACTGATGACTACTTACTTGAAGGATCTTACTCAATCCATAGGTAGGTTTGGTGGACTCTCATGGCAAAACTTGGTTTAAGGGATATTTCGATGCACAAGTAGTATCTCTACTTGGTGGAAAAGATTTGGCTTGCATAAGAGGGAAAAGCCAGCTCAACATGTTGGAGGATCCATGACAACATAACTTCTATCCGGATATAAGAAAACATAACCCATTATGTTGTCTTCCTTGTCCAACATCAACTTTTTGCCATGTCATATTTTAATGAGTGCTAACAGTTACAAAAGATGTCCAAGATAGTATATTTATATGTGAAACCTCTCTTTCTTTATTACTTCCTATTGATTGCAACAATGACCAAAACTATGTTTCTCAACTCTCAACAAATTTTATTTATCACACTCTTTATGTGAAGTTATGACTCTCCATAAGATCATTATATGGTATTTTTATTTATTTTCATTCTTTCTTCCTTTTTATTCCCTCAAGATCATAGCAAGAAATCAAAGCCCTCAAATCAAAACTACTCTTTATTATATATAGCTCACAGACTCGATTACGTAGATAGCTCTCGAAACAAAACTAAAAGAAAAATCATAATAAAAACTCTATTCTACTAGATCAAGATATAACCATCAGGATTGAACAAAGAAGAATGATAAAAGTAAATGTGTGATGGTGATACGATACCGGGGCCCCTCCCCCAAGCTTGGCAGTTGCCAAGGGGAGTGCCCATACCCATGTTTTTATGTCTCTTTCTTCGGAGGTGGTGATGATGGAGTTGTTGTTAGCTTGATTAAGCTACCCTTAAGGTCCTGCAATTCTCGGAGTACACGTTGAAGCATAATTGCATTCTTCTGAATCTCTTCTAAAAGATGCTTTTTTTCTAGCCACCATGAGCTTTTCCCTGCATCACTTTCACTTGGGCATGATATGTCCCAATTGGAAGGCATGTGTGTGCGAGGTGTAGTCTCCACTCTGTCGGTGTCAAAACTGGCGGATCTCGGGCAGGGTGTCCCGAACTATGCGTCTAAGGCTAATGGTAACAGGAGGCGGGGGACACAATGTTTACCCGGGTTCGGGCCCTCTCGATGGAGGTAATACCCTACTTCCTGCTTGATTGATCTTGATGATATGAGTATTACAAGAGTTGATCTACCACGAGATCGTAGAGGCTAAACCCTAGAAGCTAGCTTATGATTATGATTGTTGTTGTCCTAGGGACTAATCCCTCCGGTTTATATAGACACCAGAGGGGGGCTAGGGTTACACAGAGTCAGTTACAGAGAAGGATATCTACATATCTAAATTGCCAAGCTTTCCTTCCACGCAAAGGAGAGTCCCACCCGGACACGGGATGAAGTCTTCAATCTTGTATCTTCTTAGTCCAACAGTCCGGCCAAAGTATATAGTCCGGCTGTCTGAGGACACCCTAATCCTGGACTCCCTCAGTAGCCCCTGAACCAGGCTTCAATGACGATGAGTCCAGCGCGCAAATTGTCTTCGGCATTGCAAGGCGGGTTCCTTCTCCGAATACTCCATAGAAGATTTTGAACACAAGGATCGTGTCCGGCTCTGCAAAACAAATTCCACATACCACCGTAGAGAGCGCAATATTCCACAAATCTAATCTGCTGACAAATTTTCATAGCGTGACATCATGCCACGGCCCGATCATTATTCGAACCGTTTTTCTCAACCAGCTACTGCACATATTGCGAGGCGGTTTCCTTGGCACGTCATGTGGAAGCAGAGATCATGTCCCCTTATTACGGGATTCTCATCAATATGGGTGTGGGTAACCCAACCGCGCCATCAATCGCGGTGCTTGGGGAATAAGCGAATTTACGGGGCAAGTGGGGAGGCGCATAGTTTCTACCGCCTTTATAAATGGATAAGGATTCCTCTTTTTCACCCACGCCTTCTTCTTCCCCTGCCCATCCGTTCTCGCACGCTCGAGCTCCAGCGCCCAAGTTCTTACCTTCTCCGCAAAGCCATTCCAAACATGTCCGGAGCGGGAGGCAAGTGGATGGCCTCCTCTGTTATGGAGGAGAACATTACGAAGCTCCGAGAAGCCGGATACCTGGCCGCAAACATTGTGCACCGGCTCCCAGACGCAGGGTTGCTCGTCCCTACTCCAGAACCCCACGAAAGGGTTGTATTCCTTGCCTACTTCGTTTGTGGACTGGGATTCCCCCTCCACCCATTTGTCCACGGGCTCATGTTCTACTATGGGCTGGAATTCCATGATCTGGCCCCCAATTTCATCCTCAACATCTCGACGTTTACCTTGTGTGCTAGGCATTCCTCCGCATCAAGCCCCACTTCGGCCTATGTCTGAAGACCTTGAACGTGAAGCCGAAGATAGTGGTCGGCCAGCAAGCGGAGTGCGGAGGCGCCATGGTGGGAAAGATGCCCAACATCGCCTACCTCGAAGGCTCCTATGTGGAGACCATGAAGGGGTGGCAATCGGGGTGGTTCTATATCACTGAGCCGTGTGACGCCAACTCGGCGGGGGGCCCCGAATTTTGATCTGGCATCCCCATGCGGATCACCTCTTGGAAAAAGAAGGGAATATCTTGGGGTGCGCCAGCGGAGCTGACCGGACTCCAGAACTGTGTCAAAAATATGATAAGCAAGAAAATCAAGATTGTCAACGTGGTCCAGGTCATGCTCTTCCACCGAACCCTTCCATGTCAAAGACAGGCTTTCAATATGTGGGAGTTCAACCCGGCCGAATACCAGACGCTGCAAGAGCTCTTCGACACGACGCACAAAGACGTCTAGAAGGTGTTGTTCAAGACCGTCGTGGTACCTCCTCCCATTACCAAAGATCGCGGACTCAGCGCAAAGTGCCCTGCCAATCCGGTAAGTTCTCTATATTTTACAAGATACTCCTTTCCACAGTATATTCGTGAGAGGAATCTAAGCCTCCACACCAATTTAAGAGGACTAGGTGGCGACAGCGAAGCGGATCGACTGTCCAGCTCCACTACCTGAAGATCCAGAATGGCTCTCCTAACGGAGATGCTGTTTCCGGTGCCCTATTAGGTGCTGGAGAAAAAGGCCAAGAAGAAGGCCACGGGGACTAGGAAAGGTCTCTGACGCAAGGTTGTATCAGACTCATCAGCCGAAGACACCGAAGCACACTCCTCCAACGAAAACGAGGAGGAGGAAGAAGAAGAAAGCCCCCCCCCCCCGCCAACCGGGGGAAGAAGAAGAGGAAGGCCGCCCTGACTAGGGAGGCCGAAGGGTCCAAGAAGGGAAGGACCCTTCCTCCGGACCACTCCACAACAGCCGCCTACAGTGACAAGGAGTGGTTGCCCAGGGACAAGCCCCTTGCAAAGTCGTAAGTATCTAGGTACTATAATACTTCCGACATGGTTTGCTTTATTGCTTCTTATCATGTTAAATATGATCGTGCAGTCCGTCCAAAGCCCGCATCAACTTATCCTCCTCGGATGGGTCTTCGAGCGCGTCGGTGATGAACAACGATTCGCTCCCGACAGCCACCATCCCCCGGCCCGCGGATGACATCGAAGTGTTGTCTCAGAGGATACCGGGCCAGGAGGAGACAGTTCTAGAGGCGCCCAAGGCGAAATCCCCGACGCCGGGCACATGGGGGGAAGACTCCCGTGGATTCTAGGGACGGGGACCGCAACAAGTTTGGCCCTCAGCCGGATACTACACCGGAACCTCCAGTGGTTCCGGATTCAGGCAGGCAGCCCTCGCTAAGGGAGGCGAGCCGCCTATGCCGATGACCTCTGCCCATCCAGAGGCATCGAACAACTTGCTGGAAGCGCATTAGGGCGCTTCCATTGATGAAGAACACCGTACTCTTATGATTACGGTGATTGAGAGGGTTCGGTTCACCAAAAGTGGACTGACCGAAGCCTGCGCCAGCCTCCTAACAGGCTTTAAGGTAAGTAATCAAATTATGAGAAAATATCACAGTATAGACAGTAACCCCTGATGCTCTGTTTGGTGTTTAGAAAGAAAGGTCGAACAGAGGATCAAATAACGTCCGCAGGAGGTCTCCAGACTGTAGCGGGACCTGGGGCGGGCCGAGGAAGAGCTCGGCCACATGAAGAGGCAGCTCGAGGAGAACAAAGGTAAGTGATACCCCGTCTGTATGTCATATAAAGGAAAAATTGTTGATGCTAATAGAAGCATCATGAATTTTAATAGGGGCCACAACCGAAGTGGCGGCCCTTAAGAAGGCGCTGTCCGAGGCCGAAGACAAGGCGGCCAAGGACCGCACCAAGCACGAAAAACTGGAGGTTCGGGCTGACGAGGTCTAGCAAGAGCTCCAAGACTTCGTCAAAAAATTCGAGTCCTTGGAGCGTGACTCTAAGACGCAAGAGTCCAAGCTTGCGAAGGCCCTCCAGAGCGCACAAGACGCCAAGGTCGAAGCCCAAAAGGCCCTCAAGGAGATTCAGGCGGCCAAGAAGATAGCGGCAGGTAAGGCATTCATTATGCAAAGCATGCATGTGAAGGAGACTTTCCTTTTACTTACCCGAATTCGGAGCTCTCCAGGAGCGTTCCAGATCTGCCACATAGCATATCGGATGCCGCAGAGTTCTACCCTGCCGAAGAAGGGGGCTCGACGAAGAAGTTTTTTTGGTCTCAATAAACTGGGACCGAACATCCGATGCCCTTGAGCGACCAGTTGAAGCAACTGGTCGAACTGCACAAGGCGGCCGAACTGGCCATGAAGGACCTCATAGTCCGGCTGTGGCCTGGCGAGCCCCTGCCCAGCAGCTACTTCGGCCTTGTAAAGAGGATGGTAAATGCATGTCCGCGGCTTGATGTCATTAAGCGGTCCGTCTACATTGAAGGTGTGTGCAGGGCCTTGGCTCGTGTGAAAGTGCACTAGGCAATGATGGATGCCGAGAAGCTGGTGACGGAGGGGCCGCTGAAGGGCAAGGAGCATCACCACCCTGAATAGTATTATGAAAATGTCCTGAAGGGTGCCCGCCTTGTGGCGGAGGAATGTGCTAAGGATGTAATATTTGAATGAATGTACTCATGTCATCATGTAATATGAAAACAAGTTCATGTGCTCTATATGATGCTTGTTGATTTAAAATATTACCTTATGTGCAGCCGTTTATAAAGTGTGAGAGTTGGCCAGTCGTCGGCAACTAGTACTGGGGTGTTCTGGATAAATCTAAACACTCTTTATCCAAATTTTTGGTCCTTTAAGAAGGTGTTTAGCGCAGCGAACAAGGCAATCAGACTATACAACTTTATCACTCCCACTTATCCATAGAAGTCTATAATTTTAAATTTTGGTGAAGCCCCTAGTATTAGGAAGGCCGAACTTGGGGTGCTACAGCTAAATCGGACAAGGCCGATTCCTCGCCCGAAGCAGAAAAAATCTTTAAGGATTTGAGACCTCTCGAACAACGACCAGTTCTTGCCTCATCATGACAGTCAGTTTTCGGCTTTCTCTACTGAGGTGCTCGTCCTGAAGAACTGGGACACAATCGCAGTAGTTCTCCCTGTGCTACCTTAGCCAATATAGCGGAACGTAAGGTACCAATACATGGGAGCCGGGCAAACCCAACTATTGACCCAAGACATGATTCGGAGCTGATGCATATATTGCTATAAGTTCGGGGTGCCGCACTGTCGAATGTGTTCAAACTTTTCTTGCCGTTTTATGGGGTATACTGAATCCCCTGGCGAGCCAGACGTACCAAAATGTATGGGTGCAATTTGGAATAAATAAATAGTAAAGGAAAAGGATAAAGAAATGAAACAGTAAGCTGACGCTGTAAATTATTTTCCATTGTTATTTGAATAATACGTCAAGGCGTATGTGTACAGGTGGTGCGATAAGCAAAATAGAACTATTTGACATGTCCTTAACCAAGAGTGAGCTGTGTGTGAGTATGTAAAACAGGTATAGTGATCGATATCAGAGACCACCTGGGGATTCCCTTGTACGTCAAAGCTTCTTGTCTCCTTGGTGTTTCCATCCCGTTGTGGGTCCGATAGTCGGACTATTGGAAGAGCCTCCCGAGAATAGGGACCTGGAAAGAAAAGGTGTAAAGATATACGGATCCTGGGGCGGTCGAGCCGCATTGTGGACCGTGTCATAGTAGTGCCTCCGCCGATGCCCATGGTAATTTGAGTGCGTAATTATGTACGCGCGACACAAATTTTGCCGCTTGACTGGGACTAGGATGTGGCACCCCGGCTCAGAGCGACCGGTTTATCCTGCATTGCCAGCCCAGAGACCTTATCTTCTGGCAACACACAACAACATGGTACAGAAAACAACCGCTTTATTCATGCTAGCAGAACATAGTTCATATTACAACAGTTAAGGAGGCTAAGCGGCACACATGGTGCGACTGAACAATATGTACATTATTTAGTGAACATAATGGGGCCTCGATCATGACAACTACTCGGCAGCGGAACAACGTCGTAGCGGGACTCCATAGCACAAGGACACCGATGTGGACACGGTCTAGACACGGACAACACTCCTTTATAATGGAACTTTCCTGAAATCTGGCATGACACGCCAGGTCAGTACATTGAATGTACTTGCAAGCTCACAATAAGCATAAACAAGATGACAGACAATCTTATGATATTTATCCAGTTTAATCAACCATGCAACTATATAACCAACATGCTGTGACAGTGCTCAACAGATACTCATTCTCCCGACTTGCTTACCAGGTGTGACCAACAAACATAATATTACCAACACATACCCATGATCCTTACGGTGATCACAACCTGACTATCTCATGGCCAATGATCCTTACGGTGATCACAACCCGACCAACTCGTGGCCCGTGATCCTTACGGCGATCACAACCCGACAACTCATATCCAACTCAACACGACGACCTCACTGTCATCCTTAGTGCAATTTAGTGTGCATATTTATTAAGTGTTGACCCATGGTGTACCTTACTTTCGAGCGTGTCCGTATCCGTGGACTCGGCTATCGATAGATTAAAAACACTCTCCAGAGGTTAGTACACTGTGCCCACACTATGGAACCCATGGCCTCACTCTCCCATCCGAGTGGACCAACAACATTCCAACGAAACCACTTCACTGTCATGACACTCTCCCCGCCCCTCCGACTCAGACCCCATCGGGCTAGTCCTGGGTGGCCCCGTATCTACCTCCAGACACCTCAACCACCGTCGTGGCCACGATCCACACTGGGATCCGGTACCAAAACTAACTTAACAACGGGCTCACAAGGTTGTGCTTGCCTACCGGGCCAGGGTATAGCACGCCCATAACCTTCCCTAAATTGACATACCAACCAGAGGCACGACAATGAAACGCATTAAGGCCTTCCCATACCGGCAAGTGTGGTTGCACTGGGAAAGACTCATTTCAGCGGCACCACGACCCGGTCAACAACAAGTTCAAGTTGAATTATTAATCAGGTTCAACTTTAATGTGAAAATAAAATAACCGGTGTCATACTACCATACCATGCATCACTTAACATATGCATCACATAACCGTGCAAATACTGCACCAATCACGCTCCCACGGAGCCAACATAAACTCATGCTACTATACTGGTTAAAACCTCTCTTCACTTATACCAGAACTATTTCTAGCAATTATCATCATTTTACCTCATGAAAAAATAATATCCATATTGCTCATCAATTCTATGACCATATTATTTATTTATCACTTGCAACTAAGTTCTCGTAATCTTACTAACAATATTTACTTCAAACATACTGAAGTTCAAGCATTTTAACATAACAAGCATATAACAGAATATATATATATATATATTATATACCTAATTTAAATGCATCAATATTCATAAGTTCAAGTATGAAAATCATAAATATTGAAGTGGCACCATGAAAATGTTACTGTGGCTTACCTTAGCACTGATGAGGTTCACAAGGCTCCTGGTGATCTTCAAGACAAGCTGGTTCCTCTGAAAAACATTCAAAAACCACAATTGAAAATATCAAGATACCTTCTGAAAATTATCAGAAAATCTAGACAGCATGGAAAAATACCATCTTTTTGGAGTTGTTAGATTTTTGGACAAAGAACACAACGCAAAAAGAATCACTGTATTTGGACTTGTAGAATAAAAGTTATGGTTGTTTGAATGCTACTGGAATTTAAATGAATTTGAAAAAGAAAAACAGAGAGGGGGTGACGTCGATGGCGTATTTTCCCGGGGTGCCACCACTCATACCGCTACGCGTGCGTAGTGAGTGGCTGATTAGCGGGCCCCGCTACTCAGGCCGGAGGGAGGGGAGAAAGAAACAGAGAGGCTCGGCGCTTCACCGGAGCTTATGCCGGCGTTGAGGCATCTTGGAGGAAAACGAGAGGGAGGGATCGACGGAGAAGACTCTTGCGCACCTGCCCGTACCCGTGGCGTGGCTAACAGTGACCGGACGACATCGGATTCTTCCTCGCAAGCGGAGCCAGAACACGGTTTTCACTGGAGATGAGGAAGACGGCAGCTAGGGGCTGCTCTAGGGGCTCGGGCTTGGCGCGTTACTTCACGAAGGAGAGGCGGAGGCCCTGGCGGGGTTGCCTTGCCTTGGGGGTGGACGGACCTGAGTGGATGATCTAGAGGGGATCGCCAGCGAGCTCGGCTTGAGGACGGCAGCCCGCAGCCTGCTCGGCCGGGCTGCGGCTTCAAGTGGCTATAGGAGGGAGAGGTGGTGAGTTGCGGTGCTCCAGGAGGCTGCGGAGGGGGGTTATTATAGGCGGGGCGGCAAGGAGGGCTCGGGCTCCACCGGAGGACAGCTGTCACCGGCGCCTGGTGGCGAATGGTGCCAGAGAGAGAGGGGGAAGGCGACGAGGTCACGTGGGAGCTGTGCACAGACGCGTACGAGCACATGAGCGAGGAGGAAAGGGACGAACACAGTGCGTGGGCACTGTGCCATTGGCCGGACCGTGCCCGTGCTCGCTATGGCGAGCTCCGACGTCGGCGAGCGGCAGGGAGGAGTTAAGGGGGTGGAGACGAGGATGGTGACGAGGGGGGACTCGCTCTGGCTGGCCGAGCAACGTGCACGCGCGCCACAGAGGCGCTGGCGACGCACAGAGCGCGCATTTGTCATGCTAACACCCTCGGACGAATGCGGTCACCGCGTGGACCGTGACATTAGGCCACATATGCACTAACCATGATGTCTGGCGTGTAGTCCTTAGTAAACCTAGGTGTTACCACGGCTTAGTTTGTTTCCAAGTGCAGTAGAAGTGAAATGGTGAAGAGGTTAAGTTACTAGACAGAAACTTTGAACAGTTACTATGGTCAAACCACAGGGTTTCAAGGGCTGAGCTTTGGGGTTTTACTGACTCTTACTAAGGTGAATAAGCACAGGCAAAACCAGCTACATTCGAGCTAGTAAAAAGGTAGTTGCTGTAGAAACTACCATTTCAGCCCAGAAGTGAAAATATTTTTTGTAGCAAAAATACTCCGAAAAGTGGTGACATATTTTTTCTCAGAAATCTGCCCTAGGGTCCAAATAATATTTGGGATTTTTCTCAGGATTTGTAGGGCAACAGAAATGAGGGTTGCTTTGGAGGTCAAAGAATTTAGCTAGGGTTTAAGAGGTAGAATGAATATTTTTCATTTAAGAAAAATATTCCAAGCAATATTGTTGAGTTGGCCAGGGCTGGAATGATGGATTAGAAGAGGAGAGGGGGCTCTTGGGTGAAAATCAAGGGATACCCAAGTGATCAAGTCCAAATGGAATGATTCAAAACTCCAAATCCAAAACCAACTTAGTTGAAAATCAAGCAAAGAAAAGAGGGCAAAAACCAGGCTGTGACAATCCTCCCCCACTTAGAATGAATCTCGTCATGGAGATTCAGTTGCTTGGGAAAACCATTCTGGATAACATGCCCTTAGAAATTCTCTGATTCCCAGGTTGATTCTGACTCAGTATGATGCATTCATTGAACCTTGGAAAACTTTCATGACTTACTGCGTGTGACTCGTTCCATCTGATCCAAAATTTTCATTGGCCTCTCTTCGTAGGTTATGTCCTTTGCCAGCTCTATCTCTTCCAAATCGGTCTTTTTCTCGGGTGGTGAGATGCACCGTCGCAGTTGTGAAACGTGGAACACGTTGTGCACGTCGGACATTTCCGGAGGCAGTTCCAACTAATATGCCACAGCACCTACTCGTGTCATGACGGTAAATGGACCAATTAACCTGGGTGCCAACTTTCCATGGGTTTGGAACCTTCTTACTCCCTTCATGGGTGTGACTAGAAGGTAGACATGTTCTTTGGGTTCAAAACTGATTTTCCGGTGCTTTGCATCATAATAACTTTTCTGTCGCGATTTGGCCAGTTGTAATCTATCTCGGATCTCCTTGACTTGCTTTTTGGCTTCCAGCATGAGATCTGTTCCGAAAATACGGCTATCTCCGGTTTGAGACCAATTTAATGGAGTGCGGCACTTACGGCCATACAAAGCTTCATAAGGTGACATCTTTAAAATGGTTTGGAACCCATTGTTATACGAGAACTCGGCGTACGGCAAGCAATCTTCCCATTGTGGTCCTTGGTCTAATACACAGGCTCGGAGCATATCTTCGAGTATCTGATTTACTCTTTCCGTTTGCCCATCTGTCTGAGGATGATATGCGGTGTTGTATTTTAATTCCATCCCAAGGGCTTGATGGAGAAGGGTCTAGAAAGCAGAGGTGAAAAGTGAACCTCGGTCCGTAGTGATGGTTCTGAGAACTCCATGTAGACTGACAATCCTAGATACATACAGTCGGGCAAGCTCATCTGCTCGGTATGAGGTTTTGACTGGGAGGAAGTGAGCCACCTTGGTTAATGTATCCACTATGACCCACATCACAATATTGCCTCGTTGGGTCCTAGGGAATCCTGTGATGAAATCCATACAGATATCGTCCCATTTCCATTGTGACATGGGCAGTGGTTGGAGAAGTCCGGCTGGTTTCTGATATTCTTCCTTAAGATTGTTGCATATGTCGCAACAGGCCACGAAATAATCAATGTCTTTGTTCATTCCATCCCACCAGAATATTTGTCGAAGGTCTTCATACATTTTTGTGCCTCCAGGGTGGATTGAATACGAGGATTCATGGGCTTCTGACAAAATTTTCTGCTTTAGGTCAGCTTGATTAGGCACACAAATCCTTCCCCTGAATCGGAGGGTACCGTACTGATCCTTCAAGAAATCAGATGACTTGATGCGTTTCTGCAGTTTGGCATCACCTAGCTGAGCCTTACGGATTTCTTCCTCAAGGGTAGGAGTGACCGTCAGAATATTGGCAAGACCAGCCTCAACTATGACCAGGTTGAGCTGAGCAATTTCTTCTTTAGGTTCTGAAGGCAGAGATTCCAGCATGATGTTTAAACTGACGGGCTTTCGACTGAGTGCATCAGCAACCACGTTGGCCTTACCCATATGGTAATTTATTCCAAGATCATAGTCCTGGACCAACTCTAGCCATCTTCGCCGACGGAGGTTTAAATCCGGCTGAGTAAATATGTATTTGAGACTTTTGTGGTCAGTAAAAATTTGGCACCGTTTTTCAATGAGGTAGTGTCTCCAAATTTTTAAAGCATGAACTATCACGGCCAATTCCAAATCAGGAGTGGGGTAATTGCGTTCATGGGGTCGTAGCTGCCGTGAGGCATAGGCTACTACCTTGCCATCTTGCATAAGCACGCATCCAAGTCCTTGCCGAGAAGCGTCGCAATATTTGTCAAAGCTGCGGTAGATATCTGGAAGTGTTAATATCGGCGCAGTTGTTAAGCGCTTCTTTAACTCGGTGAAACTTTTCTCACAGTCTGACGTCCATTCAAACTTTTTATCCGTTTTAAGAAACTCCATCATGGGCTTAGAAATCTTGGAGAACCCTTCAATGAAACGATGGTAGTCTCTGGCAAATCCAAGAAAACTCCGGATCTGAGACACGATGGCGGGTGGCAACCAGTCGAGCACGTCTTTTACTTTGCTTGGTTCCACGGCTATTCCTTCAGCGGATAGTATATGCCCGAGGAATCCAACTTGCTTGACCCAAAACTCGCATTTACTGAACTTGGCGTACAACTGGTGCTCACGAAGTCGTTGTAGCACTGCGCGGAGGTGTCCTTTATGCTCTTCTTCATTTCTTGAGTAAGTAAGTATATCATTGATGAAGACGACCACGAACTAATCAAGGAAATCCATGAACAACATCATGTGCATGAAGAAGGCATGGGCGTTGGTGAGGCCGAAGGACATAACAGTATATTCATAGAGACCGTAGCGAGTGGTGAACGCGGTCTTGGGAATATCCTCCTTTTTAATTTTGAGCTGGTAATATCCAGTTCGCAAATCAATCTTTGAGAATACCTTGGCTACACTGAGTTGATCAAACAAATCATAAATTCTTGGCAGAGGGTATTTGTTCTTGATTGTGACATCATTCAACTGTCGGTAATCCACACACATACGAAGGCTGCCATCTTTCTTGTCCACAAAAATAGCGGGTGATCCCCATGGCGAGGAACTGGGGCGGATATATCCTTTTTGGAGCATTTCATCAAGCTGTTTCTTTAGCTCCACCAACTTGGATGATAGCATTCGATAATATTTCTTGTGTATTAGTGTGGTTCCGGGCACAAGTTCTATTGCAAACTCAAGCTCTTGGTCAGGTGGCATGCCTGGCAGTTCTTCTGGGAATACATCGGGAAACTCACTGACCACTGGAATTAATTCCATTTATGATATTGCTGTAAAAACCATTTCCTTGGAGGGTATGCTTCTACGAGCAATAAACTTGGTAGCTTGTCCATCTTGTCCGGTCAAATTGACTTCCCGGGTCGCACAATTTATGCATACTTGGTACTGAGTCAGCCAATTCATCCCCAAGATAACATCCAATTTATCAGACTCAATCAGTATCAAACACGTCGGAAAATGGATTTCGTTGATCCTGACTTCCAGATTGCGGCAGACAAGATTGCTTTGAATAATAGATCCCGGGATTTGTACCAGCATATTCTTGCCCAAAAGTGAACAAGGAAATTTGTTTTGGGCGACAAAACTCCGAGAAATAAAAGAGTGGGAAGCACCAGAGTCAAATAGAATTACTACGGGTATGTTATTAACAGGGAACATACCAATGACGACTTCGGGATTTTCTTGGGCTTCGTCGGCTGAAATGTGATGAACGTATCCCGTGACGTCATGCTGACTTGGACCGGCTTCCAAATAATGGATTTGAGGCTTGAACATAGCGTTGGTTCGGGTGTTCTTGGGACACTCTTTGGCAAAATGTCCGGTCTGTCCACAACTATAACAGGAATTGTTGCGCAGAAGATTCTCCATAACTGGGTTGAGCACATCATTCTTCACATGGGTGGTGGTCTTGTTAATATTTTGTTGCAAGCTGGGCTGGTATGCCATCGGAGTTGGCTGCGAGGTACGAACCTTCTGCACTGGTTGCATTTCCTTCTTGGGCTCAAATTTGCATTTGTGATCGCTATGGGAAGACTTAGTATCTGACACGAGCTTGTGTCCCCATTCAGCAATGAAAGCCTTGTTCACCAGGGTTTGGAAATATGGAAAATCAAACATACTGAGAGCACAGCGAAGGTGCGGGATCAATCCACCAAGAAAGCGGTCCATCTTAGTTTCTTCAGTGGCCACGTCATATTGAGAGTAACGTGATTGGTGATTGAATTTTTGTAAATATTCTCCTACTGACTGACTTCCTTGGAAGAGCGCGAGAAATTCACGCTGCTTAGTCTTCATAATTCCTGCACGGATGTGATATTTTCAGAATTGCTCCTTGAATCTTGACTAGGTAATTGCTTCGTTCTCAGCCCCTATGGCTTTCTCACTTTCCCACCATATGGCAGCAGCGCCTTCTAGATAATGTGTTACAAATGGAACTTTATCCTCTTCATCAGTTCAAGCAACCTCAAGTTTCTTTTCCATAGTTCTTAACCAATCATCTGCATCCAAGGGATCAACGGCCTGACTGAAACTGGGAGGCTTAGTCCTTTGAAAATCAGATAGATTGGATTGAGAGGCAGGCTGATTTCCATTCTGTCCAACCATTGCTTGAATACTTCTAAATATTTCCATTAGATCATTGTTTCGTCGTTCCTCAAACATACGCATAATTTGCTCGGTGGAGGCCGGATTTGGCGGTGGAGGCGGTGGTTCAACGTACGGCTCAGGTGATTGTCCTGCCTGTCGTGCGGAACGCCGAACAGGAGAACCCTCACGAACGTTGCTACTGCAGCCTCCCGCGTCATCATAATATGATTTTTCCCAAGTCAACGCAACTGAGATGAAAAGCATTCAACAAACACTGGGGAGAAGCCAGCAACAAAAACCAAGCAAAACCGAAAAGACAAAGAAATAACGGCGAATAAAATAAAGTCCAACATAATTATACATAGACTCATACATGAAAGATAACAACATGCCAGGTCCAACTACCCTCATACAGGAAACGAAACATCATGACTAATACGATTACAACCATACTCCATCCCGACAATTGAGAGTACTCGAAAGCTCTACTGCTCGGCTGGCGCTGCCGAGTCCTCTCCTGATGCTGACTCGGATCCAGAAGTAACGGGGTTAACAGAGACCTCCGGGTTAAAAGTGACACGACGATGCTGCCTCGAGGGCTCTCCCTCTTGGGCAGGTGAAGGGCGGATCATCGGGGTTGCAGGAGTGGTGAGGAGTGAAACCCACTCTGCAGGAGCACTAAGGGGACTCGCAGTCGCGGTGCCCGAGCTACTCGAGGGAGTAACCGGAGAAACAGGGGATCTAGAACTAGCAGGAACGTAGGGAATAAATCTCACAGATGGAGAAGCAGTGGCTGAGCGAGGAGTGACTAAAGTAGAGGCTAAAGCAGTACGGGCACGACTCAGCTCATAGATCAGAAGATAGCTAGCAGTGATGTAGCGAGAAAGGTGGCTAGCGACACTATCGGACTCCGGATCATTGACAGGGAAACGAACACTACCATTATCATGGAGAGAAGGATAGTAGTAGAAACCTGGGTGATTCTGCATCCGGACCTCGTTGTAGTGTAGCTCAACAAGTACCTCGAATGCAGCAAACTGAACAGCCTGAGAAGCGGAAGAAGCGTAGCCTCTACGAGAGGTACGAGTGTAAGAACTGGAATCGGAACTGGTGTGCAGAGTAACCACGGTGTGATACTCATACACTGAGCCAGCTAGGCGCTCCCGGTACACACGATAGACTGGATCGTCTCCGTGAGGGTACAGCCGACACCACACGTGACGAAGGACATGCGGCGACGTGTACGGCATCAGCTGTAACTGGCACGGATACTGCACCGGAGCCATCTACACTCACAACCATTAGCAGGTTAGCATAGAAAAATATAATCAGTGCATGCAATGCAACAACCAGCTACAGTTATTACTGACACTCAGCTACAACTCGTATCTAGCGTCCAGTTAACTCGGCTTAGTCTAGCGTGGCCTATAGTCAGTGCAGCTCTGATACCAAGCGTTGTGGCACCCCGACTTAGAGCGACCGGTTTACCCTGCATTGCCAGTCCAGAGACTTTGTCTTCTGGCAACACACAACAACATGGTACAGAAAAACACCACTTTATTCTTGGTAGCGGAACATAGTTCATATTACAACAGTTAGCGAGGCCAAGCGGCACACACGGTGCGGCTGAACAATATGTACATTATTTAGTGAACATAAAGGGGCCTCGATCATGAAAACTACTCGGCAGCGGACCAACGTCGTAGCGGGACTCCATAGCACAAGGACACCGATGTGGACAAGGTCTAGACTCAGACAACACTCCTTTCCAACGGAACTTTCCTGAAATCTGGCATGACACGTCAGGTCAGTACATTGAATGTACTTGCAAGCTCACAATAAGCATAAACAAGATGACAAACAATATTATGATATTTATCCAGTTTAATCAACCATGCAACTATATAACCAACATGCTGTGAGAGTGCTCAACAGATACTCATTCTCCCGACTTGCTTACCAGGTGTGACCAACAAACATAATATTACCAACACATACCCATGATCCTGACGGTGATCACAACCCAACCATCTTGTGGCCCGTGATCCTTACGGCAATCACAACCCGACCAACCCGTGGCCCATGATCCTTACGGCGATCACAACCCGACAACTCATGTCCAACTCAACATGATGACCTCACTGTCATCCTTAGTGCAATTTAGTGTGCATATTTATTAAGTGTTAACCCATGGTGTACCTTACTTTCGAGTGTGTCCGTATCCGTGGACTCGGCTATCGATCGATTAAAAACACTCTGCAGAGGTTAGTACACTATACCCACACTACGGAACCCATGGCCTCACTCTACCATCCGAGTGGACCAACAGCATTCCGACAAAACCATTTCACTGTCATGACACTCTCCCGACCCCTCCAACTCAGACCCCACAGGGCTAGTCCTGGGTGGCCCCGTGTCTACCTCCATACACCTCGACCACCGTCGTGGCCACGATCCACACTGGGATCCAGTACCAAAACTAACTTAACAGTGGGCTCACAAGGTTATGCTTGCCTACCGGGCCAGGGTACAACATGCCCATAAACTTCCCTAAATTGAGGTACCGACCAGAGGAACGACAATGGAACACATTAAGGTCGTCCCATACCGGCAAGTGTGGTTGCACTGGGAAAGACTCATTTCAGTGGCACCACGACCCGGTCAACAACATGTTCAAGTTGAATTATTAATCAGGTTCAACTTTAATGTGAAAATAAAATAATCGGTTTCATACTGCCATACCATGCATCACTTAACATATGCATCACATAACTGTGCAAAGACTGCACCAATCACGCTTCCACGGAGCCAACATAAACTCATGCTACTATACTGGTTAAAACCTCTCTTTACTTATACCAGAACTATTTCTAGCAATTATCATCATTTTACCTCATGCAAAAATAATATCTAAATTACTCATCAATTCTATCACCATATTATTTATTTATCACTTGCAACTAAGTTCTCATAATCTTACTAACAATATTTACTTCAACATACTGAAGTTCAAACATTTTAACATAAATATTGAAGTGGCACCATGAAAATGTTATTGTGGCTTGCCTTAGCACTGATGAGGTTCACAAGGCTCCTGGTGATCCTAAAGACAAGCTGGTTCCTCTGAAAAACATTCAAAAACCACAATTGAAAATATCAAGAAACCTTCTGAAAATTGCTAGAAAATCTATAAAGCAAGGAAAAATCCCATCTTTCGGGAGCTTTTAGATTTTTGGACAAAGAACACAATGCAAAAAGAATCACTGCATTTGGACTTGTAGAATAAAAGTTATGGTTGTTTGAATGCTACTGGAACTTAAATGAATTTGAAAAAGAAAAACAGAGAGGGGGTGACATCGATGGCGTATTTTCCGGGGCGTCACAACTCACACCGCTTCGCACGCGTAGTGAGTGACTGACTAGCGGGCCCCGCTAGTCAGGCCGGAGGGACGGGAGAAAGAAACAGAGAGGCTCGACGCTTCGCCGGAGCTTACGCCGGCGTTGAGGCATCTTGGAGGAAAACGAGAGGGAGGGATCGACAGAGAAGACTCTTGCACACCTGCCCGTACCCGTGGTGTGGCTAACGGTGATCGGACGACATCGGATTCTTCCTCGCAAGCAGAGGCAGAACACGGTGGTCACCGGAGATGAGGAAAACGGCGGCTAAGGGTGGCTCTATGGGCTCGGGCTTGGCGCGTTAGCTTCACAGAGGAGAGGCGGAGGCCCTGGCGGGGTCGCCTTGTCTTGGGGGTGGCCGGAGCTGCGGGGATGATCCAGAGGGGATCGTCGGCGAGCTCGACTCAGGGACGGCAGCCTGCGGCCTCCCCGGCCGGGCTGCGGCTTCTAGTGGCTATAGGCGGGGCGGCGACGAGGGCTCGGCTCCACCGAAGGACAGCTGTCGGCGGCGCCCGGCGATGAATGGTGCCAGAGAGAGAGGGAGGAAGGCGACGAGGTCACGCGGGAGCTGTGCGCGGATGCGGACGAGCACAGGAGCGAGGAGGAAAGGGATGAACACAGTGCACCGGCACTGTGCCATTGGCCGGACCGTGCCCGTGCTCGCTGCGGCGAGCTCCGGCATCGACGAGCGGCAGGAAGGAGTTATGGGGGTGGAGACGAGGATGGTGGCGAGGGGGACACGCTCTGGCTAGCTGAGCAGCGTGCACGTGCGGCACAGAGGCGATGGCGACGCGCAGAGCGCACGTTTGGCATGCCAGCACCCTCGGATGAACGCGGTCACCACGTGGACTATGACATCAGGCCACATATGCACTAACCATGATGCCTGACGTGTAGTCCTTAGTAAACCTAGGTGTTACCATGGCTCGGTTTGTTTCCAGGTGCAGTAGAAGTGAAATGATGAAGAGGTTAAGTTACTGGACAGAAATTTGAAAAGTTACTGTGGTCAAACCACAGGGTTTCAAGGGCTAAGCTTTGGGGTTTTACTGAAACTTACGAAGGTAAATAAGCACAGGGAAAACCAACTACATTGGAGCTAGTAAAAAGGTAGTTGCTGTAGAAACTACCATTTCAGCCCAGAAGTGAATATATTTTCTGTAGCAAAAATACTCCAAAAAGTGGTGAAATATTTTTGCTCAGAAATGTGCCCTAGGGTCCAAAGAATATTTGGGATTTTTCTCAGGATTTTTAGGGCAACAGAAATGAGGGTTACTTTGGAGGTCAAAGAGTTTAGCTAGGGGTGAAATATTCCAAGCAATATTGTTGAGTTGGCCAGGGGTGAAATGATGGATTAGAAGAGGAGAGGGGGCTGTTGGGTGAAAATCAAGGGATACCGAAGTGATCAAGTCCAAATGGAATGATTCAAAACGCCAAAGCCAAAACCAACTCAGTTGAAAATCAAGCAAAGAAAAGAGGGCAAAAACCAGGCTGTGACATAGGACAGAGGCCGAATTGCTAGTCGAGCTCTGGGAGTGCCGAACGTTCCTGTTGCAGGGTACTCTGGACTCACTTGACGGTGTCCGGGGGCTTTATCGCCGAATTGGCGGTCTGCCTAAGAAGGCTGCTTTGTACTTCTGCTGCGAGGGCCACAGTGTGCTCCTCCGTACGGAGCGAGCGCTCTGTGTTTCCATTAACTGTTATAACCTCGTGAGGTCCTGGCTTTGAGCTTGAGGTATGCATAATGTGGTACCGCATTGAGTCTCACAAATGCGGTTCGTCTGAGCAGTGCGTGATAGCCACTGCATAAGGGGACGATATCGAAGATTAACTCCTCGCTTCGGAAGTTGTCCGGAGATCCGAAGACTACTTCCAGTCTGATTGAGCCCGTACAACAGGCCTCTACACCTGGTATGACACCTTTAAAGGTAGTTTTGGTGGGTTTTATTTTTGAGGGGTCGATGCCCATTTTGCGCATTGTATCCTGATAGAGCAGGTTGAGGATGATGCCACCGTCCATAAGGACTCATGTGAGATGGAATCCATTAATGATGGGGTCAAGAACCAATGCGGCAGAACCGCCATGACGGATACTGGTAGGATGGTCCCTGCGATCGAAAGTGATCTGACAAGAAGACCATGGGTTGAACTTTGGGGCGACTGGCTCCATCGCATCGATGTCCCTTAGAGCATGCTTCCATTCCCGCTTGGGAATTTGGGGTTGCGTATATCATATTCACCGTTTTGACCTAGGGAGGAAACTTCTTCTGTCCTCTTGTGTTCGGCGGCCGGGGCTCCTCGCTGTCATCGCTATGCAGCCCCTTTTCATTGTTTTCGGCGTTCAACTTGTCGGCCTGTTTGAACACCCACCATTCCCTGTTGGTGTGGTTTGCTGGTTTATCTGGTGTGCCGTGAATTTGACACGAGCGATCAAGTATGCGGTCCAAACTGGATGGGCCCGGATTGTTTCTTTTGAATGGGTTTTTCCGCTGACCGGACTTAGAGCCACTGAATCCGACATTGACTGTTGTGTCTTCGGTGTTGTCGCCATTGTTGGGACGCTTGTGTCTGTTGCGTCGTGGCTTGCTGTTGCTATCTCTGGCATCTAAAGTGCCAGAATTTCTTGACGCGCTATTGCTACGAGCCAGCCAGCTGTCTTCGCCCGCAAAAAAGCGGGTCATGAGTGTCATGAGGGCTGCCATGGACTTCGTATTCTCTTAGCCGAGGTGTCGGGCGAGCCACTTGTCACGGATGTTATGCTTAAAGGCCACTAGGGCTTCGGCATCCGGACAGTCGACAATTTGGTTCTTTTTAGTTAGGAACCGAGTCTGGAATTTCCTGGCTGACTCTCCGGGCTGTTGGGTTATTTGACTTCAGTCATCAGCGTCCGGTGTTCGCACATAAGTGCCCTGGAAGTTGTCAAGGAATGCATCTTCTAGATTCTCCCAACTGCAATGGAGTTTACCAGCAAGCTATTCAGCCAATGCCGAGCCAGTCCTTTGAGCTTAAGTGGGAGGTACTTGATGGCATGTAGATCATCGCTGCGGGCCATGTGAATGTGGATAATGAAATCTTCAATCCATACCATGGGGTCTGTTGTATCATCATATGATTCAATGTTCATGGGTTTAAACCCTTCTGGGAATTCATGATCCATTACTTCATCAGTGAAGCATAGGGGTGTGCAGCGCCTCTATCTCGGGCTACATCACGACGCAGTTCAAATGAGTCTGGACTGTTGTATTCGGCCTGGCCGGACTTGTTTTTAGTATATCCGGCGTGACGGTCATCATCACACATTGTGGCGCGCCCCCGTGATCCGTAGATCGATCTTGACTGTCCTGCTTTGTTTTCCAATACGTCTCACAAGTCCTTCGTGTAGCCCCGGGCCTTAGTGTTATTGTTTGATTGGCGACGGGGTGCAGGCTGGAGTTCGGGCTAATATGCTGATTTGTCTCGGCCACGAGGTGGCCGGTCAGCCGCATCTTGTGCTGGTAGTGTGGGCTTTAATGCCTCCTCCTCGAGTTGAAGTAGCAACCTGCGCTTTGGGTAACTTTTGGTTGGGTGCTCGAGTCCGTATTCCTCGGCTGCCAGGACTTCAGTCTATCTATCAGTTAGCAGATCTTGATCACCTTGAAGTTGCCGCTGCTTTTTCCTCAGGCTTATTGCAGTGGCTATAAGCCGGTGCTTGAAGCGCTCCTAATCGACGGGATCCTCAGGCACAGTGAATTCTGCGTCGCTGAGGCTCACTTCATCTTCGGAGAGGGGCATGTAATTGTCATCCTCTGATTCTCCATCAGTTGCTTGTTCCTTAGAGCTAGCTTGCCCATCCTCCTATTCGGCCTGCTCGAAGCCTAGTTGGGCGGGATTGATTTCGTCTTCGGCAACACCCTGATTGCTTGTGCCGGTATCATTATTTTTGCTCTGGCGGGGCATAGAGCGGTGCCTATGAAGCTAGTTCTTAGATTGCTTCTCAGGTGGATTATCCTCCGTTGCCTCATCGCCATGGCCTTCTTTGGGGGTATCCACCATATATATATATATCATATGATGAGGTGGCTGTCCAGCGCCCTGTGGGCGGTGGTTCCTATTCTTCTCCTGCATCGTCGTCCATATCGTCGATGTGTTCGGAGTTGAAGTCAAGCATGTCGGTTAAGTCATCGACAGTGGCTATTAAGTGGGTGGTGGGTGGGGAATGAATTTCTTCGTCGTCCACTTCCCACTGCAGCCGGACATAGTTCGGCCAAGAGTCTCCTGACAAGGAGAGAGACCTCAATGAATTTAGCACGTCACCCAAGGGCGAGTGCTAAAATATATCCGCGGAGGTGAACTCCATGATCGGCACCCAATCAGATTCGATAGGCACGGACGCACGCGGCTCGGAGCCTATGGCCGGAGACGAGTCCGAGGGTCTGATGACTTCGGCCTCATGGGAGGTGAAGTCAGTGTTCGGCTCTATCGTCGCTAAGTGTGCGGCCTCCGTGGCGGGGTCCATCCGCCTGTCCTCGGATGGCATGATTTGCTCCGGATCTAGGGCTGGGGCAGCTGCAGGTGTGATCTCGCGAACACCATCCGATGGCAGATCTAAGTCATGCTTGTCGTGACTGTTCGGCGCACCTGACATGGGCTCAAATCCGTCGAAGATCAAGTCCCCGCAGATGTCGGCAGTATAGTTCAAGCTTCCAAACCTGACCTGGCGGCCAAGGGCGTAGCTATCGATCTGCTCCAGATGGCCAAGTGAGTTTGCCCGCAGTACGAAGCCACCGAATATGAAGATCAATCCAAGGAGAAAAACCTCACCCTGGACCGCATCGTTGCAGATGATTGAAGGAGCCATCAAGCCTTATCGTGACAACACAATGAAACTCTCAATGAAAGCACCAATGTCGGTGTCAAAACCGGCGGATCTCGGGTAGGGGGTCCCGAACTATTTGTCTAAGGCTAATGGTAACAGGAGGTGGGGGAGACAATGTTTACCCAGTTTCGGGCCCTCTCGATGGAGGTAATACCCTACTTCCTGCTTGATTGATCTTGATGATATGAGTATTACAAGAGTTGATCTACCATGAGATCATAGAGGCTAAACCCTAGAAGCTAGCCTATGATTATGATTGGTGTTGTCCTACGGACTAAACCCTCCGGTTTATATAGACACCGGAGGGGACTAGGGTTACATAGAGTCTATTACAGAGAAGGAGATCTACATATCCGAATTGCCAAGCTTGCCTTCCACGCAAAGGAGAGTCCCACCCGGAAATGGGACGAAGTCTTCAATCGTGTATCTTCTCAGTCCAACAGTCCGGCCAAAGTATATACTCCGGGTGTCCGAGGACCCCCTAATCCTGGACTCCCTCACACTCCATAATTATGAACTAGATTATGAAAGTTGTTCCGATGTAACCTATGTAAGGGCCTCCTCGGAGGAAGTCCTCCTTGTATTTGTTGGATTTCATGGTTACTCGTAGTCCCTACAGCTTGATGGGGATTGGGATAGTGGAGAGGCCGGCCAGAGTGCCTCTCTCTGAAGCCGGAGGGCGGACCTAAAACGAACCCACTTGATCTTATTTCATCGTGGCTTTCTCGGTCTACGCCCTCCTGAGTTCCATTTGCATCAACCAAGCATCGTCATCCACATTGTTGGAGGAGGAGGAAGACACGATGCATGGCCTTGAAAACTCTAGCAGAAAATAGCTCAAAACAAAAACAGGAGATAATGTCGTCGTACGGTGGTCAAAACCTTTGGGAGATTATATAATGATTTTTTACTAACCAAAAAAAGTATTTTAAAAGAAGACAGAGTCCGGAGGGCACACAAGGTGGGCACAAGGCAGGGGCGAGCCAAGGGGGTAGGGTGTGCCCTCCATCCTTGTGGTCTCCTCGTGCATCTTTCGGACTACTATTAATTTTCGTTTTTTAAATATTCCAAAACAGAGAAAAATTGCTATTAGAACAGTTTTTGAGTCGGTTTACTTACTGTAACACATACATATTCCTTCTTGGAGAGTGAAACTTTCTGGAAAGTATCCCTTATCCACTCCTCCGGTGTTATGGTATTAATAATATTTGTCTCAACATTTATGGGAGTACCTGAAAGATAATGGTTGATTCTTTAACAATAAACCTTCTTCGAATTTTTTCCTTCGGCGTTGTCGATTTTGATGGCACCGCGATAAACCTCCTCCATAATGTAAGGACCTTCCCATTCAGAGAGAAGCTTTCTTGCAAAAAAAATCTTAACGAGAGTTGTATAGAAAACATTATCGCCTACATTAAACTCACACTTTTGTATCCTTTTGCCATGCCATCCTTGAACTTTTTCTTTAAACAACTTGGCATTCTCATAGGCTCGAGTTCTCCATTCGTCAAGAGAGCTTATGTCAAATAACCTCTTCACACCGGCAAGTTTGAAATCACAGTTGAGCTCTTTGATTTCCCAATAAGCTTTATGTTCTAGTTCAAGAGGTAAGTGACAAGCCTTTCCATAAACAATTTTATATGGAGACATACCCATAGGGTTTTTATAATCCATTCTATAAGCCCATAATGCATCATCAAGTTAATTAGACCAATTCTTTCTAGATCTATTAACAGTCTTTTGTAAAATCAGTTTAATTTCTATATTGCTCAATTCTACTTGACCACTAGATTGAGGGTGATATGGAGACGCAATTCTATGGTTGACATCATATTTAGCAAGCATTTTACGGAAAGCACCATGAATAAAATGTGAACCAGCATCAGTCATTAAATATCTAGGGACTCCAAACCTCAGAAAAATAACTTCTTTAAGCATCTTACTAAAAGTGTTATGATCAGCACTACTAGTTGGAATAGCTTCTACCCACTTAGTAACATAATCAACAACAACTAAAATATGTTTATACCCATTAGAGGAAGGAAAAGGTCCGATATAATCAAAGCCCCAAACATCAAATGGTTCAATAACAAGTGAATAATTGATAGGCATTTCCTAACGTCTACTAATATTACAAATTCTTTGACATTCATCACAAGACAAGACAAACTTACGAGCATCCTTGAAGAGAGTAGGCCAATAAAAACTAGATTGCAATACCTTCTGTGCAGTTCTATCTCCAGCATGGTGTCCTCCGTAAGCCTCAGAGTAGCACTTGCATTGGATCTGTTCCTGTTCATGCTCAGGTACACAACGTCTAATTACACCATCTACTCCTTCTTTATAAAGGTGTGGGTTATCCCAAAAGTAATGTCTTAAATCATAGAAAAACTTTTTCTTTTGCTGGTATGTGAACTAGGTGGTATAAACTTAGCAACAATGTAGTTAGCATAATTAGCATACCATGGAGTATTACGAGAAGCATTTATGACTGTTAATTGCTCATTAGGAAAACTATCATCAATAGGCAGTTGGTCATCAAGAACATTTTCTAACCTAGACAAGTTGTCTGCAACGGGGTTCTCAGCTCCCTTTCTATCAATAATATGCAAATCAAATTCTTGCAGCAAGAGAACCCATCTAATAAGTCTAGGTTTAGCATCTTTCTTTTCCATAAGTTATTTAATAGCAGCATGATTAGTGTGAACAGTTACTTTGGAATCAACAATATAAGATCTGAACATATCACAAGGAAAAACAACCGCTAAAAATTCCTTTTCTGCAGTAGCATAATTTCTCTTGGCACTGTTTAGAGTTTTACTAGCATAATGAATAACATTCAATTTCTTATCAACGCTTTGAGCAACATCAAAAGCATAATCACTAGCATCGCACATAATTTCAAAGGGTAAATCCAATCAGATGGTTGAACAATAGGTGCAGAAATCAAGGCCTTGTTAAGTATTTCAAATGCTTCTACACAGTCATCATTAAAAACAAAAGGAACATCTTTTTGCAAGAGATTAGTGAGAGCCCGAAATTTTAGAGAAGTCTTTAATAAACCTCCCATAGAAACCAGCATGACCAAGGAAATTTCTTATACCTTTGATATCTTTAGGACACGGCATCTTTTCAATAGCATCTACTTTAGATTCATCAACTTCAATACCTCTTTCAGAAATTTTATGCCCCAAGACAATACCTTCATTAACCATAAAGTGGCACTTCTCCCAATCCAAGACAATATTAGTTTCTTCACATCTCTACAAAACTCGATCAAGGTTACTTAAGCAATCATCAAAATAAGTTCCCGTAACAGAGAAATATCCATGAAAACCTCAACAATATTTTCACCAAAGCCAGAGAATATAGAAGTCATACATCTTTGAAAGGTAGCAGGTGCATTGCATAAACCAAAAGGCATACATCTATAAGCAAAAGTACCGAAAGGGCAAGTAAAAGTAGTTTTTTCTTGATCCTCTTTTAACACAAGTATTTGTGAGAAACCAGAATAACGATGTAGAAAGCAAAAATGTGTACGTTTGGACAGTCTTTCTAGCTTTTGATCAATAAAAGGTAGCGGGTAACAATCTTTTCTTGTAGCTTTGTTTAATTTGCAAAAAGAAATTACCATTCTATAACATGTAACAATTCTTTGTGGAATCAATTCATTCTTATCATTGGGAAACAGTAATACCTCCCTTCTTAGGGACACAATGAACGGGACTGACCCATGTTCTATCAGCCATAGGATAAATTATACATGCCTCCAGAAGCTTTAGTATTTCTTTTCTTACCACTTCTTTCATCTTAGGATTTAACCGTCGTGGGTGATCAACAACTTGTTTAGCATCAGGCTCCATATCAATTTTGTGCTGACTACTACTTGTTGAGCTTGCGTTGGTTTTTCCCTTGAAGAGGAAAGGGTGATGCACAAAGTAGAGATAAGTATTTCCCTCAGTTTGAGAACCAAGGCATCAATCCAGTAGGAGACAACACACAAATCACCGAATACCTGCACAAACAATCAAACAAACTTGCACCCAATGCGATAAAGGGGTTGTCAATCCCTTCACAGTTACCCGCAAAAGTGAGATCCGATAGAGATAGATAAAGGATAGGGTAAATATTTTTGGTATTTTTCATTTTTAGATCGGAAAGTAAAAGATTGCAAGAATAGTAGAGCAGAAACTAAGATTGTAGATCGGAAACTTATATGATGGAAAATAGACCCCGGGACCATAGGTTTCACTAGAGGCTTCTCTCAAGATAGAAAACAATATGATGGGTGAACAAATTACTGCAGAGCAATTGATAGAAATGCGCAAAGTTATGAGGATATCTAAGGCAATGATCATAAATATAGGCATCACGTCCATGTCAAGTAGACCGACTCCTTCCTGCATCTACTACTATTACTCTACAAATCAACCGCTATCCATCATGCATCTAGAGTATTAAGTTCATAAAGAACGGAGTAACGCCTTAAGTAAGATGACATGATGTAGAGAAATTAACTCAAGCAATATGATGAAAATCCCATCTTTTTATCCTCGATGGCAACAATACAATACGTGCCTTGCTGCCCCTATTGTCACTGGGAAAGGACACCACAAGATTGAACCCAAATCTAAGCACTTCTCCCATTGCAAGAAAAACCAATCTAGTTGGCCAAACCAAACCTATAGTTCGAAGAGACTTGCAAAGATATCAAATCATGCATATAAGAATTCAGAGAAGATTCAAATAATATTCATAGATAAGCTTGTGGCTCCCCGGCTCAGAGAAACCGGAACGCCGTGTATTCCAGTCCAGAGATCAAGGTGAAGTTTCTGGAATATGGCACTGCTTAGCATAGAACAAACCAACTCTCTATTACGACACGAATATGAATACAAGGTCACTGATATTACAAGGAATAACATCGACACGGCGACGCTATGCCAACCATAGTTGCTCTATACAAGCAGCATAACAACTCGAGGCAGCGGAACAACTATTGGCAGTGGAACAACGAACCCTATGCTTGTATTCAGACCGGATGTCTACAATACAATGTTGTCAGCTCAAAAACCCATGGCTTTTAACTGAGTTCCTTGGAGTATATCTTTACTTCTCATGGCTTCCACTGATCTGGTGTCGGTTGATGAGCAATTTTCCATAAGGGGGTAACACCGAAGATTCAAAAAAAGAAGCAGAAGAAAACGATCTATTGGAACAAAGCACACAACAAACAAGCTACAAAACTAATCCACACAGGCACACACAAACATGAGACTATAGCACATGCACATGCACTACATGACTGACTACACCCTACGCTTGAGAAAACGCTCAGGAACTGACGAAGACGCTAAGGGAGTAGCGAGTGGACCTGCTAACTCTGAAACTCGGGATGGATGAGGTAGAGGGGTTCGAGAAGCTGGCAGAGACTGTGGTAGAAAAGCGCCAAGCAATCTCCTGGCTTGAATGGCGTCTCGAACTAACTCGGAAATAAGAAGAAACTATATCGTCATGTAACAAGACATGGCGAGGATAGCCGGGTCATCTCGAGGGTTGATAGAATGGATTTGGATCCACTTAGGATTCTCGGTGATGGTGGGATAGAATTGATAAACATGGTTCTCTTGCACCATGCTCTCTTTATGATGAAGGCCGATGATTCCTGCCATTGCGGCAAGCTGAACAACAAGCTCGGGAGTAGCGCCGTAACCACCATGGAAGCTGTAGGCGCACTTACCAATAGGAATCGGGGCTGAAAGATGGACATGAGCAACATACTCCAGAATTCCTCCTTCAACAGAAAACTGAAATACTTGATAATGGAGTGGATCTTCGAGGGGATAAATGCTATGCCACATGTTGCTAAGGAGCATGGCAAAGCTGAGAGGTGCAGGAGTGGGGTTGAACGCAATAGGAATAGCACCGGGAGCTCTGGGAATGGTACTCAACTCATGGAAGCTGACCGCCATCTACGCATGAAACAAGGGTTAGGGGTAACTGACTAAGACTATATGCATCAAACAAATGTAACAACCAAATGCAGAAAGCATGGGAAACAACCAGACCCAATACTACCGTTTTTCTAATGTTCCAGCGGACTAGGACGCTCTACAGCAAGACCTGCTCTGATAACAAGCATTATGGCACCCCGGCTCAGAGAAACCAGAACGCCCCGTATTCCAGCCCAGAGATCAAGGTGAAGTCTTCTGGAATACGACACTACTTAACATAGAACAAACCAATTCTCTATTACAGCAAGAATATGAATACAAGGTATCCAATCTTACAAGGAATAACATCGACACAGCGACGCTACCCTAACCACATTGCTCTATGCAAGCATCATAACAACTCGAGGCAGCAGAACAACTATTGGCAGCAGACCAACTATTGGCAGCGGACCAACAAATGGCGATGATGGACTCCTATCCGCCGGGACTCTGGCTGGAACGTTTATCCTAGCTCGCGAACACATGAATCACACCAAACAAGAAAGCAATCTAGGCACGACCTGCAAACTGGCATGACGCAAGGTCAGTACATTGAATGTACTTGCAATCTCACAATAACCAAAAGCATTCAAGACAAACGACAACATGGCATTAGCAGGTTAAATCAATCATGAGCATGATACTAACTGAACAACATGGCATGCACCAACTAAACATGATACGGCTTTGACAAGCATATCATGAACATATGAACATGATGATACTACATGCAACAGGTTAACATTATCATGCACCAACTTACTCTACTCGGGTTACCTCGTAACCAACACATGCATCATCGTACCAACATCGGTATCCTCGATACCACGGTGATCATCTCACGATCACAAATATCCAACAACTTGGTATCCTTGATACCACGGTTATCCTCTCTCAATCACAACCAACATCTTTCTTATCAGCGAACCGGGTTATTATTAAGCAGGTTATCATTATTACCGTTGGCTCATAGTGTGACCGACTATGAACTGGGCCCATATCCGCGGGCACGGCTATTGATAGATTTAACACACAGTCTACAGAGGTTAGTACACTGTACACACACCACGGAACACATGACCTCACACTCACATAAGTGTGGACCAACGAAGTTCCAACAAAACCGCTCTATTTCCCATGACACTCTCCCGGCCACTCTGACAAGCTTCCCATTTGGGCTAGGTCCTCGGTGGCCCTGATGTCTACCAAAGACATCTAGTGGCCACCGTCGTGGCAAAACATCAACGGTCCCAAATAGGGACAAGGTACCATAACAACAACAACAACGGGCACACCAGGCTTATGTCCGCCTACCTGATCAGGGTAGCGCACGCCCATAACCTTCCCACTTTGGAGGCACCGGCAAGACGCATGTCAATAGACCAAGTTAGTACCTTCCCATAAAAGGCAAATGTGGTTGCAGTGGTCAGCCCGATTTGGTGGTGATACATCACCAACGTATCTATAATTTATGAAGTATTGATGCTATTATATTATCCATCGTAGATGTTTTATATGCATTTATATGCTATTTTATATGATTTTTGGGACTAACCTATTAATCTAGAGCCCAGTGCTAGTTTCTGTTTTTTTCGTCTTTTGAGTTTTACAGAAAACGAATACCAAACGGAGTCCAATTGATGTGCCAATTTTTGATGATTTTTTATGGACCAACAGAAGCCCCTGGAGTAAAAGAGTTGGGCCAGAAAAGTCCCGGGCTGTCCACGAGAGTGGGGGCGCGCCCACCCCCCTGGGCATGGGCCCCTATCTCGTGGACGATCCGGAGACCCCCCTAACATGAGAGCGAGGCCAAAAATTCCTATAAATAAAGAAACCTCTAGAAAATAACCTAGATCAGAAGTTCCGCCGACTCAAACCTCTGTAGCCATGAGAAATCAATCTAGGCCCTCTTTGGCACCCTGTCGGAGGGGGCCATCATCACCGGAGGCCATGGAGGAGGATCCGAAAGGGGCCATCATCGCCATGAAGGCCAAGGACTAGAGGGAGAACCTCTCCCCATCTAGGGGTGAGGCCATGGAGGAGGAAGCACAAGGGGGAGAACTTCTCATCCTCTCTCTCGGTGGTGCCAGAGTGCCATCGGGAGGGGAATCATCACCGCAGTGATCGTCTTCATCAACATCACCATCATCATCTCTTTTACGCGGTCCACTCTCCCGCACCCCTCTATAATCCCTACCTGAACATGGTGCTTTATGCCACATATTATGATCCAATGATGTGTTGCCATCCTATGATGTTTTGTGTAGATATCTTTTGTGTTTGGGTTGATTGATGATCTAGATTGGTACGAGTTGTATGTTTTATTTTGGTGTTGTCCTATTGTGCCCTCTGTGTTGCGCAAGCGTGAGGGATTCCCGTTGTAGGGTGTTGGAATACGTTCATGATTCGCTTATATTTGGTTGCTTGAGTGACAGAAGCATAAACCCGAGTAAGGGGGTTGTGGCGTATGGGATAAAGGGACTTAATGCTTTAATGCTATGGTTAAGTTTTACCTTAATGATCTTTACTAGTTGCGGATGCTTGCTAGAGTTCCAATCATAAGTGCATATGATCCAAGAAGAGAAAGTATGTTAGCTTATGCCTCTCCCTCATATGAAATTGCAATGATGACTACTGGTCTTGTTAACAATTGCCTAGGATAATTCCGCACATCGATCCATCATTATTCCACACTCGCTATTTATAATATTTAGTAACATATTCTAACTTTATGATAACACCACCTACTTTTATATTTTAGCTCTCCGACATCATGCAAAGTTATCCTCTTCATACCCACGGCGTAGATTTATTTCTCGTGTCTAGTTGGAAGCAAACGTTCGGTGTACGTAGAGTCGTATCAGTGGCTGATAGGACTTGAGAGAATATTGATCTTACCTTTAGTTCCTTGTGGGTTCGACACTCCATACTTATCACTTCCACCTTTGGAAATTGCTATGATGATTCCCTGCACTTGGGGATTATCAGGTGGCACCATGACTCAGCCAATGGATGTTCAAGTTTGCATCTTCCCCAGGGCAAGGCCACCGGCGGGCGCGGCAGGGCGTGGCGGTCCCATCCCCGGCCAGAGGGGGCGGTGGGGAGGCGTGGAACAACTGCGAGGTGTGGTGGCCCAAGGAGACAAAGGATGGGCACAGGCGGTGGTCTTCGGTAAAACGGGCACTCGGTGAGGGGCAAACAAGGTGGGGCAGCTCGCGGAGATGAGGAGAAGAGGGTGGATGTGGTCAGAGAGGGAAGGGAGGGCTCGACTGCTCGGTTGCAACGGACTCCGGTGAGCAACCACGGACGAACGACGAACTCCGGCAAGATTAGGCTGCCCCAGAGGATGGAGGAAGATGGGAAGGGACTGGTGAGCCGTGGAAGCGCCCCGGGAATGCTTAAATAGCCGTGGGAGGGCTCCGGGATAGCTCGAGGGAGCTCTTGATTGAAGACTATGGATGAGCAGAGCAGTTTGCATCATGGGCACGGCGACGGCGACCACCACAGTGATTCAGGGCGTGGCAACAACACAGGGTGATGCAGGGGCTCACAGGCTACCTCCAGGACAAGGTGACACGTCGAGACACGGAGGAAGGTGACGGGAACAGGGACAAGAACGCGCCAGGGAAACAGTTTATCATGATGCTAGCATGATCACCACGTGTACTGATGCAAACTGTGAGTTTTGGCCAGGCTGACCATGTCGAGTGCATTGACCTTAGTGCCCTTAGTCTAAACGAAGCAACAAGTCAGTTTAGGGGGAAAGAAGAGAAAAGCAGGAGGAGCCAAAACAGATCAGCAACAACCTTTTTGCTCTATCTAGAGGGGACACAAGTTTGACAACGAAGGAAGTGATTTGTCTGGTGATGATCACACACTAAGGTGATGCTGATCATCAAAAATCAGCTTAGGAGGAGGAGTTTAGGTGGGGATTACTGTAGAAAGTGCCAAAATGACCAGATTTGGGGATGATAAAGTTGCATCACATAAGTGCACGAAATGAGCTGAAAATGGTCATGTCCCAATGATTTGAAGATATGAAGATGCCCAAAAAGTTTCATGCCATTTGGACGTGCCAAAATAGCACTTGTTTCACGAATCATCTCCTTGGACAGAATTTTGGAAAATTTGCATGGGGCAAATGGATAAATGAAATGGGCCAAAATCTTCTGGAGACTGGTTATATGGGTAGGAGAAGGCTCGGGAAAATTTTCAGCCATAACGGAGCAAGATAAAATATACTTGCTTCACTAACTAAAAACTTAGACCGAAAAAAAGAATTGATCTTGGGCTCACATAGATCAATGGAATGATATCACACTTGGAGGAGGGTTATGATATGAGCACATGAAGCAATGTGCCAAATTTCAACTCATTTGGATAACCCTAGCTAGTACTTCCTTCACAAAGGCTTCCCTCAGACAGGAACTCTGAAAAATAACTGAGGAAGATTTACTAGGCAAATAAGGTTGAAATTTGGCACAGGGCAATGATATAGATAGGAAAAGATGTCCAAAAAGTTTGGAGGCAATCAAGAATAGATAAATAGCACTTGCTTTGCAATGTGCCATTTAGGGCAGAATAGGAAAAGAATTATTGGAGGATTATTTTTGAACATGGCAATGAAATATTTTGCCATATTTGATGAAGATATGACCCAAAGAATTTATCGGAATTATTTGGGAATTTTTGGAGTGACAGAAATATCGGTTGCTTCACAACCTAGGGCAACTAGGCTTATTCCTTTAATAGAAAAGCAGTATTCACAATAAAAGAATATTGGGATTTGTTCTAGGATGAAAATGACATGATCTAGGGATGGTTTTGGGGATGACAAGCCACTATAAAACCTAGGAAGACATGATTCTTCCCAAGTTTCAGAACCACATGGACACGGAAAAGCAAATCAAATCATGAAATCCAAGAAAATCATTGGAAAAAGAAAAGGGCAAAATCTAGGGTGTTACAAACCTCCCCCCTTAAAGAAATCTCGTCATCGAGATTTGTTTCCTTAGGGAACAATTAAACATTCTGACTTGAAGAAACTGTTTCCAACTCGGGTTTCTCCTATTCACTATTATATTATGTTCCCACTGGATAGCATCTGACTGACTACCTTGGTCTGGGGTGGTTTGCTTCGCCGAACACGACATACTGACATGACTTACTTCATATGTTCATATTCATTTTGACTCAAATTTTCTTTCATATCTACTGTCTTAGCTGAGATCTGACAAATTATCATAACTGACATACGTCTCCTTCTCGATACTGATCCTTTCTGAAAATGTTATTCTTGTATCGAGTACCGAGAATACTCCACAGAGTGGGAAACACAACTTCTCGTGGAACAAGGAATCTGTTCTATCCAAATATTGGACTCCTGGAATATATGCACACCTTTTGTGTTCAAAACAGTGATAGGAATCATACCGGGCCCTGACAGATTCTGACATCTTGCAGGAGTTTCTGACTTCTCTTGACTGGCCTAACTGTCTTTCGTATCCAACCTGTACCAAAAGTTTGACTATCGCTTGTCGTGACTGGTAGAAGAATTACACCATCACTTGATGATCACATTTGCAGACTTCACTGGCGGTGATCTTGGCAAAGAATCTTGTTCACGTAGTCTATTCTTCAATAGCTTTCCATATGCGAGAACACATGCTTGAGGCTTGTTATGAATACTCTGATTTCTTCTTTCTGCCGGTATAGTCATGTGGATAACAGTCCGTGCGATGCTTCAGCACATTTGCTGAGGTCAATATGTTGTGTTTTCCTTGGGTCGGATTTGACAGACTTGGGTATTCAATGCTGACAATTCTGAGCATATATTGTTGACTGAAATGGTTGCCTTGCTATGAGGTCCTTACTACAATGGAGTAGACCTCTTAGGCGTCTCTTAACTTGGGTTTGATGTGGAATAAGAGTGCCTTGACCATACATATCGCATTGTTCACACAATAGTAGGCATACCTATATTGTCGGTCTTGCTCTTTCATTATTATTTTCTTCATCTGGATCCATAACTGAAAGAGCGGGGCCTTTTATATGTTTGATTATTTTCGCAACCCTGAGTACTGTCATGTGCAATATCTTGCAATATACCTTGTTCTTGTTCATGTCTCCAGTCTCGGCATATTTATCTGGTCACGTGTGCTGATACAGATCTCATTACTGTTGTTGACTATGCCGAACAGTGACTGGATTAATATCATCACCTTGTCGGATGTGCAGGGCTGATCTCGATAATTACTACCAAGATGGTTTTTCAATGTTGTCTTTCTTCAAGACATGTCAATTCTTGCATCACCCACTAGTTTTCCTTTACTTGCATATCCAGTGAGGTTGTCGGATGCGTATTGTGAATTCTTCCTTGTGCGAGAGACTTGCATGATCTTGACATCATACTCAGTGTATGAATAAATATCTGATTCTCGAGGTATACCTTTGTTCCGACTGATTCTTGTTTCTGGCCCAACTGTTGCAGATTTGACACTTGGAAAACACTACCATATGATGACAACTTCATTGCCTGATATCTTGTACCAGTGCCATACTGAAGAAGACTGGGCAACTTGCTTCGGAAGCCATGAGGATATCATGCTAAGGAAGACGTGATGGCTTGTGATCGAAGCCTTTGGTGGATACCTTGTTGTGGAAGGCTGGGTACCGTACCTCATAAGCTTCCCGCCTTAAAGGCTTGCTAGGGAAGACTCGATACCTTATGCCAGAAGCTTTTGCAGTATCCTATTGTGAAGGCTGAATATCTCTCATGGGAAATCCTTCATACATTACTAATGCAGACTGAGGATTCTTGCATTGTATATTTCACTGACAAATTTTGGAGAAGGACTGGACTGATTTTCTTCCAAATGGAATGACATATATATATATCCTTGTGATTCCGGCTGCGGTTAACTTGTATGACAAGAATTGTCTGACCATCCTTCTTGCTGAATTCATTGCATATTTGGACTGACTTCGGGGTCGCATGCTTCAAATCTGACTCATGACAAAATCAATCTGTGTGTACGGACCATACCTTTGAATGCACTGTTGGACTTGGATCCATTTTTTATTCTCTAGCTGATTTAATCATTGCTACAATAAAGGTGTATCTCTGACGGGTACTTGTTACTGGAAGTCTGAGCAGAATATACTTTTATTCAAACCGGATGTCTACAATACAATGTTGTCAGCTGAAAATCTCATGGCTTTTGACTTAGTTCCTTGGAGTATATCTTTACTTGTCACAACTTGTCCTGATCTGGTGTCCGTTGATGTAGCGACCACAATCCCAATCCCCGTCGACGAGCATGGCTAAGCATTCTAAGAGCACAACATATATTACCAGGGTGATCAAAGGTAAAAGGGTCCTACCTCAAGTACTACAACCAAACCACATATTCCCAAATCCTACTCATGCAAATCTTTGAGGGGTAAAACTAATGCATATTAAAACTGGGTATGGAAAAGTATGATCAAAGTGTAACTTGCCATGTTGACGATCAAAAAACTCTAGGGATTTGTAGTAAGAAAAACAATAGCATACATCATTATATTTATGTTAATTAGATCTTAACAGAAGGTACATATGATTAGGTACGATTTGCAAAAATAATCAACTCAAACGGAGCTACGAAACTCAAGATACAAACAAAATAAGATCAAATTCAAATATGAACTAAACTCAAATTTTAAATTGTGAAAAACATGTTCAAGTTGGTTTAGTGGATAGATGGGATCGCTCTGAAGATTCTGGCATCGATTTCACTGAATTTGGTCACACGAGCAAAAAGTTACGATCGTTTAAAGATCAGGGACTAATCAGCAAGGAAAATATTCGCAGATGGGTCCCTGGTCGAAAACTAAACTAAAGAGAAAAATCTACCGAACGAACATTTGCTACCATAACTAATGTAATGAATCTCTTCGCTATAGAACTAAACGAATGAACGTTCTCTTAATAAACGAAACTAAAAAAATAAACCGGATCTAAAATAAAAAAACCGGATCGGACCGGTGCGGTTTTATACCGGTTCAGGCGGTTCGGTGGCGGTGGCGTGTTCGACGGCGGCGGTGGCATCGACGAGGCAGTGGTGACGAGATTCAGGTTTGGCGGGGCGGCGGCTCCGGCTTGCTCTGGCGGCGGCGAGTACGGTGCGGGCGGCGGCGACAGCGTGCAACGGCGACGGCGGTTGCAGCAGTGGCGGCTTGCGGCGGCGCAGCTTGAGACGAGGAGGAGGGGTCGGGTTCCCCCGGTGTTAATAGGTGGGGGTGTAGGGCGGCTTGGGGAAGTGGGCAGAGAGGCGGCTACAGAGTGGAGTCCGGGTCGGACTCTGGTCGACTGCGGCATCGTGGCGGAGCGGGACTCCGTCCCGCAGCGGTTCGGGCGGGCGGCGAGCTGGGCCACGGCCTGGCGGCTTGCTGGATCGGCCCAGTACGGCTGCGTAGTTTTTTATTTAAAACAATTTTTTTCCAGAGGCAAAAACTAGCTTAAAAATATAAATAAAATCCTAAAAATACCAGAAAAATTCACGTAGTAATATGGCCTTATTTGTGACCTAGTGAATATTTTTCTGGGCCTAAATGCCTAAACTAAAAACAAACAATATAATACTAATTACTCAGCTAATAAATAAGTAAACTAGTGGATAAAATCAAATAACCTCTCCAGAATTCGAAATTCAATTTCCAATATTTCTTTACTGATTTTGAAGAAGTCATTTTATCTTCTCTCTTTATTTTAAAATACTTAGAAAAGGATTTCGAAAAACAATTTGACCCAATTACCAAATTTTGATAAAACAACATTGGATTTTTGTGAAACCTCCAACTCTCTCAAATTGGTCCTTGAGTTGCTTAAGGTCTCTTGGATCAAAATGCAACCAAAACAAAGCAAAAGATGCATAAATCATGGATGCGTACGAATGATCTATGAATGACATCAAATTGAAAATTGGGATGTTACAAACCTAACCCCTTAAGATGAATTTCGCCCTCGAGAGTTGGGTTTGTCAGCAAAAAGGTGTGTGTGGTCCTTGCGAAGGTCTTCTTCTCGCTCCCAGGTAGCTTCCTCCTCAGTATGGTGGCTCCACTGAACTTTGCAAGACATGATGACTCTGCTGCGAGTAACTCGACAGGAAAACTCGAGAATCTTCACATGCTTCTCTTCATATGTCAGATCACTATCCAACTGAATCGCTTCTAGTGGCATGGTATCTCTCAGAGGAAACTCGGCCATCTCTGCATGTCACTTCTTCAAGTGGGAAATGTGAAACACATTGTGAACTCCTGACAAGCCTTTGGGTAATTCCAACTTGTAGGCAACTTCTCCCATACATTCCAAAACTCGGTAGGGTCCCCCAAATTGTGGTGCTAGCTTCCCTTTGACTCCAAATCACTTAAATCCTTGAAGTGGGGATACACGAAGATATGCTCTATCTTCGACTTCATAGGCTACCTCCTTGCGTTTAGTATCGGCATAACTCTTTTGCCTGGACTGGGCTATCTTGAGTCTATCTCGAATCAACTTAACCTTCTCCTCGGAATCTCTGATTAAGTCTGGTCCGAACAACTATCGATCTCCAACTTCATACCATGACAGGGGTGTCCTGCACCTGCTTCCGTCCAAAGCTTCGAAAGGGGCCATGTTCAAACTGGCTTGGTAACTGTTGTTATAGGACAACTCTGCAGAGGGAAATTATCATCCCAACTAGATCCATAATCTAGTGCACAAGCTCTCATCATGTCCTCCAGAATCTAATTGACTCTCTCAGTTTGTCCATTTGTTTATGGATGAAAGGTTGTGATGAACTCTAGCCTGATACCCAAATTTTCGTGGAGTCGATTCCAAAACTTTGAAGTAAACTGTCTTCCTCCATCTGGTATGATGGTCCTTGGAACTCCATGCAGACATACGATCCTGGTCCTGTATATCTTTGCCAACTTAGCACTCATGTAAGTTGTTTTCACGAGGATGAAATGGGCTACCTTGGTCAAGTGGTTAACTACAACCCAGATAGAATCATAGCCTGAACGAGTCCTGGGTAATCCGGTGATGAAATACATGCCATGTTTATCCCACTTCCATTTGGGTATCGGCAAAGGCTGAAGTAACCATGTTGGTTTCTAATGCTTTGCCTTAACTCTCTGACATACATCGCATAACTCTACAATATCCCTCTTCATTCCTGTCCACCAAAAACTCTCCTTCAAGTCCAAATACTTCTTGGTGTTGCCTGGGTGAATCGAATAAGGCGAATCCTGAGCCTCCTAAAGAATTAACTTCCTGATCTCAGGGTCATTAGGCACATAGATATGATACTCAAACCATCACTACAAAAAAAATACACTTCTGTGATGATACTTGTTTGTCACAGTAGGTCGCGTTTTTTGTGATGCATGTACATCCATGACAATTTTATGAAAGAATCAAGACAGTCATACCTTTGTTGTCGTAGAAATGTTCCATGACATTACCAAAATTATCATCACGGAAGTGTCCACTTCCATGACGATAAATCGTGTGTCACAGAAGTGCTTTCGTCAAGGGTGACCGACACGTGGCATCCACCGTAACGGAACACCGTTAAGCTATTGAGTCCGGTTTTGGATCTGATAACCCATTAACAGCCCCGACCAATGGGGATTTTCCACATGTAAAATCATCATTGCCTGGAGGAAACACGTGTCGGCTCACTGTTGGGACAGAGGTCATCCACTCATTGGACCGAAAATGCCTATGATACCTCGATATGTGGTACAGCCCAATAGAGGCCCATTCTAGTGAAAAGGCCGACCCATTTGACTTGGTCAAAAGGTGGCGGGCTGGCCCACGGAAAGCCTGTTAATGGCATGTTCGCATATAGCCCATTTACAGCCCGCTAACCCAGGGCCCAATATGACCTATCCGAATTAGGCCTAGTAGCATCATCTAGGCATTCCAATATGATTCCAGTCCATTTTAAGTTCCGGCCCATGTATGGCCCGTGACGTCTTTCAGCCCATATTAGGCCCTTTGTAACTATTGGCCCAACAACGGCTCATGGTGAAACTGGTCTGTAATGAACGGTGTATCACTTTATACCCATTAACGGCCCATTAATCCATTGGGCCGTTTGTAGCCCATGTTATCTTTCGGCCTTCTCAGGGCCCATTTATTCTTGGGCTCATTTCCAGCATTCGGTTACTTACGGCCCATTACTGTCATTTTCTGCTTGTGGGCCAAATTCAGCCCGTGGTTACAGTCGGCCTATTTGTGGCTCGTTAATATGTTGGGCCATTTTCATAGCATCATCAAATACGGCCTATTAAAGATGGCCCATTATGGTCGCCCCATGAACGGACGATTCCAACTCTAGCCCGTTTACGACCAGAATGCGGTCTGTTATTGGCCCATGTTTGTCCAATCGATCATACGACACGTATAAGGCCCATTGATGATACGGCCCGTAGAAGGCCCATTGTTTCTACGGCCTATAGAAGGCCCATTTTTTGTACGGCCCGTAGAAGGCTCATTGTTTCTACCGCCCGTAGGAGGCCCAGTGTGACTACAGTAAATATGTAGTCCATGGTTATTACAGCCTAGTTTTAAAAAATAGGTTATTGTAGCCACTAGCAAACCGCGGAAAAGGAACTGCACTGACTACAAGCAAACAAATAAACAAGACAACAAGGAAATAAATAAGAAAGCAACTTACGCTAGGCTATCACGGCTGTTACACATATTACATCCACTGGGCATCAAAGTTCTCCACCAGTGCAAATAAACGCGCCGACAAAAGAAAATACAAAACTGAGAGCACGTCAGAAGGCACTAGGCCTGGCCAGGTCGAGCCCCCCAAACAGCCGAAGAAGCTGAGTAGACCTCAGTTGTGTTGTGTTAACGATAGATGCATCACCCACACCTGTATGCCATGATGGTGTGCAAGGCAGTCCTCTGACATCTTCATTGCATCTTTGACTTCAAGTCAGAGCTGAGCTGAAGCAAGCCTTTCTGCTTTAAGTTGAGACTGAAGAAGTTGAACTGATTGAGGCAACGACTGCACAGAGGTTTTCTCACACCTGCTGGTGAGTAGCTTCAACTCACTGTCTTCATCAAGAAAGGACCTTGGGGTCATCTCGCTGTCCTCAAGATGGTTTGGCTCACTATCTTCCCTAAAGTTCTGCCTGACATAAGAGATACGACTCTGAAAGAGAAACAAGGAGACACGTAACATGTTTCACAATTATATAAGCAAATAAATGGATCTGTTCTTCATAAGGAACATGTTTTTACAACTACAATTTGAAACTGGTAGTTGTTGCAAACATCCAATCAGATGTAAACAGCAAAGCAAACAGCGGTGGAGGAAATGATGCCTATCCAAATCTATACTAGAACAAAGTTCGAAGGCTTGAGAAAGATGAACTTACATTACATGTTAACACGGGCTGGACAAAGCCCTTCTCCATGTTGATGGAAGGATAATTCAATAAATTCCCCAAAGAAAATTCTTTATAAGCATTACCATTATTCTACATTTTGCAAAGAGTAAATATAGATCAAATAATATTGGAAGAAACAGAGGATAATGAAGCTCAGGTGCAGACCGATGATACATAATAAAATAGCAATTAATTAATTACAGCATTACAAGGCAAAAGGTAGAGAGGTACTGACAAGAGCAATGTAGAGCCCAGTATTGTTGTGATATAGTATGATCCTTTGAGCAAGGAGATTCATTTGAAAATAGTTTTCATGCAAGAGAGAAGGTAAGGCACATACAGAAATTTAGGAGTTCAAATTTTGAATTGATATCATAGACAGTACCTGACACTGGGCTCTCAGCAGTTCTAATAGGGGTTTGGCCAATGGAGTAGGGGTAAAGTGTGGAACAATTGGGCCTGTGTTTTCTGTGGCTGCTGATCTATCTGATTTAACAGGTATCACTCCCTGAGGATCTGCGCTCACCCTCTTTCTTTTGGACATCTATTACGAAAGAACAACATTTGACTAGAAAAACATAGTGTGACGACACATGGAATAGGTACAAAAACTGGATAGGTATGGCATATACTCATATATGATGCTTAAACTAAGTAGATGGTGTAACAAAGTAGAAGTAATGCAAGAGGTCAGATGCAAAATATGTGCGACCAATACAACCTTGCAAAGTTAGAGAAAGCACCTTGATGGGTGAATAAGATAGGCCATCCTCCACCATGCCAAGTTTGTTAGCCAGTGGATTGTTCCGCAATATTCCTCTCGTGCACCCATTCTCATATTCATTTTGATAATGTTCAATATCTGACATGCATGAAAACATAAAAACAAGTGAGATTTTCTTTGTAATGCATAAGTGATTCTAATCCAATACTGCCTCCCTGTAAACCACTTTGTGCTATCTCTGCAATTCTTTTAAGAGATGCCATGCATGCTGTAATTTGGTGTGTGCATTAATATAATGTGGCCTACTTCTCAAAATATGAGAGCTCCAGAAGTGATGACACTTTGCAGATGACAGCTTCAACATATAGTAAAGAATAACAAGTCAACCTGACCTGACAGATTCAAAATATACTAAGGGAGAACAAATCGACCTGACCAGTCGACCGCAAGAGAAGAGGATCATCTTAAAGAAGAGCAAAAGAGCAAGCAGATTGAAGATATTACAAGTCTTTCAATACAACATCGGTTGGCCACCCATGATGAACCAGAGCACATAGAGAAATACTATTCTTTCCGGTCTCTCCATATGTGGCTCACATGCATTTTGAAACGAAAGTAGGAACATCTAGCTAACCAATTAAACATCTCTCAGTTTTACTAATATCAACATAATATCAGATATGAATTTGTACTACTAAGCTTGTTTAGCTCGATGGGTGGAGAAGTGCTATTACGACACGAACCATGTAGGCTGATTGTGGTCATCATAAAATGGGGAAACCATAAGCATGATGAGTACATTGTTGACAGTGGCAGTGGGATGGTAGATCTGAAGCTGCAAACCACGCACAGGGTAGTTAGCAACCGATGTTTGCTTTGAAATAACAACTAAGATTTGGTATGGACAAGAAAGTACAGTCAAGAAGTGACAAAGAAATGCAATTATGCTGTCTCTCTATATGTCGCGACATGCATTTGGAAACTCAAGTAGGACCTTTAACTAACCAATTAAATATGTCTGTTAACTAATATCAATATCATATCACAATCATATTTGAACAACTAAGCTCTCGAATTCTGAGTATTGTGTTGTTTAGCTTGAAGGGTGGAGTAATACAAGTATGAAAGAAAGCACCTACGCAGATCATAGTAGAGTAGATAAAAGGGGAAAACCCTAAGCATAAAGAGAAAAATCAGGAAAGTGGAACTAGCTGGACCAGTGGGTGTCGCACAAGCTTTTTGAAACGAATATAGGAACATTAGGTGACCAATTAAATGTTCTCTGTTTTAGTGATATGAGCATCATATCAGATTCGTATTTCAACACGTAAGCTTTCAGTTGAGGTCTTGAGGAGCAGTGCTAGCACGACACGAAGCACCTATGATGATGGTAGTGGATATAAAGGGGGGAAACCATAAGCTTTACGAGTATAGTGCACGTTCCATGGCAGATCTGAAGGTGCAAACCGGACAAAGCTACTTCGCAACCAATGTTTGCTTTCAACTAGCCACTATGATTTGGTACGGAGAAGAAAAGTACAGTAAGCAAATTACGATCTATTTTCCGGGTGAGATCAATAACTTAAGAGATTATGGAAGAGTACCACCTCTCTTGCAACACCGTGTAGGCATCTGCTGATACGTTAAGGGTGCTGTGGGTGCGATGGTTGTCGGCTTTGGGGAAGAAGACTTTAGACGGCAAACGGCTGGGTCGGGGGATAAATCCTGTTGTCATGGACAAGGCGGTCGTAGGAGGGGAAACGGCAAGGTGGACGATGGCGCTGATGAAGCGAGAGGAGGTGATGAAAGGATCCTGGTCCAGCGCCGTGGATGAGAGACGTCCATCTCTTGCAGTGGACGACGGGGTCGGGGTAGCGGCTCTGGCAAGGTGGAGGATGGGGTGGCGGACGGAAGAGGCTGTCCACAGTGCGGAGGTTGTCGTGCCGCTGACGGTGTATGAATGGGGAAATGGAGGGGAGGATTCTCAAACTTTGGGACACGCTTCTCTGAAATGTGAGAAAGTTTCGAACTTATCCCCCGTTTAAAATTTCGGACCTCGCGTCGGTTGGGGATAGGACGGTAATCTCGCATATCCCAAATATTTGCCGGTAACTATTTCAGGCGAGGAGAGGGTGTTTTGCCGCCCACGGTTGGCGCCCACGGTGTATGAAAGGGGCTGACAGGTAGGGCGGTTCTGTCACGTCTGAGGGAATATACACATCTGCCCCTATTTAAAATATTAGCCGGCATCGATTTCGGACGAGGAGAGTTTGTTTTGCCATCCACCATGCATTAATGGGGAAATGGAGGAAGAGACACATGTCTTTCGGACGAGCTTGAATCAAATGCATTTTGCCACCCACGTTTGGTGCCCATCGTGTCTGAATGGGCTTAGAGGCCATCGTGTCACGTCTGATTGAAGTTACTAGTCTACCCCTATTGACAGCAATGTAAATCCGGTCGATAAGGATGTAATCTGCCAGGGGTAGACAGTAATTTCCATCTCGCAAACACTTGCTTCGGGCAGCCCACAAATTATAGTGGGTGTTTAGCCGCTTCGTTCAAAACTTAGGAGAATTAGCATTCACGTTTTCCCTGGGCCCTGGCAAACTAAATTCAAATCCAATTTGTATTCGATTACGAATATCGACAGATAATTCTAAGTTTTGTTATTTATTTCTTCAAAACCACAACAAAGATTTATTCCACCTTTATATATGATTATGATTTAGAAATGTCGGGATCTTCGAATTCAGTAGATTGGATACACTCTGAGTCAAACTGTTATTTCATCCAATACAATATGCTCACACGAAAAACAGTTCACCTTATGTCAATCATACATGTACTGAGGATTACGTCGCCTAAAAAATTCGGATCATTACAACACATGGACAACATAGGGGGTCTTGCAACATAATCCATTCAGATACATGACACAACATGCAAGTACAATAATCTAATGACAATTTCAACTTGTATCTAAAGAAGAATCGGGATTACCCTAGGCTTCAGATAGCAGAAATAGTAGGACCTCCTCCGTCTTCAAATGCAACATTCTTACTTCCTCCAATTCTTGGGTTGCTTGCATAATGCGTGCCGCTAATTCCATAATTTCTAGCCTCAAGATAAAGATTACCTCATTCATGCTGGCCACACCATCTCTTTCTGCCTCTAGTGGAGCCTCAAGAACTATCATATTTGTGCTCAAACTTCTCTTCGGCGGTGTTGCCTTTGAACTGCTACCATCTAGTAACATGGATGGCGCACTGCTTCCACAAATAAATTCTGGGGTTGTACATTGTGTCCTAGTGTGAACGGCATCCTGAAAGGTTTTCGCTGGACATAAGTAAGAGATAGTTATCGTATGATCCATGAAGTAAGCTTACATGGTAAACGACAGACGAATTATTGCCGAGCATGGCAAGCTATATTTAAATGGTTCGAAGCAGCATCAGCCGAAAATAAATTAAAATGGTAAGATGAAACTAGGGATGTAAGTGGCAAATAAACGACATCCGCCAGTCCCATCTAGTTACTCCCTAGCTCATTTTCCTCAAAAAACAAAAACTCTTTTGAACTATCATACCACTAGTGGACTTTAATCGGGATTAAACGGGACCTAATTGACATCCCTAGTTGAAAGGGAGTGTACCACCGCTATATTTAAGTTGCCAAGGCATCTAAGCAGTTGAAATAATCTGAGAAAGCACTTAACACTGTGGCCTCATATAAACTACAAAGACAGTCTTATGATGAAGTTGAGAGGAAAAGTTAAGGACTCAAATGAAATAGGCATGCGTTTCTTTACGATAGTACAACAAGCACCATTGACATATTGGCCAACTCAGGTATAGCGTAACAACAAACAAGCATTCGAATCAAAGCAATACAGCAAAGCAGACAACTGAACTATTTGTAATTCAGTAGGATAATAGGTTGAGGGCACAAGCCAAGAAAGCAGACCACTCACATTACATTTCACATGTACTAAAACACACTAGCTTACCATATGTTGTTGTGAAGCCTAGCTGCTATTGCAATGTTCTTTGAAGATATCGTCAGCATCCCATGGTTGCAAATCTAGTTGTTGTAGTTTATTCTGCACCCTCTATTTAGGTAAAATTAATTTTAATCGCATGCACTGGTCTGAATTGATCATCAATGGTTCATATAAATTAATGAAAGAAGGGTGTGTGCATAAACGACAATATATCTACTTCCCTCTATTTTTATGCTTGTTCGAGGTGCCAGCCCCAAAAGAACAAATATTTTGCTTGATGGGGTTGGCAGCTCCATAATAAATAGAAGCATCAAATTAGTCATGCAACTTGGGAAGATCAAGAACACACAAACAAGTAATGAACAGAGGCTCGGAGCAGTGATGTAATAGATAGCATCAGAAAATGTAGGGTAAAATGAACAAAAAGCAGCGGAACCACATGCTTGTTTGCTGATGTGTAATTAAGCATAGAGAACATTAAGCAGTATGATGGAACGAACAGGTGGCATCAGAACAACACCATTATCATAAATATAGCATTCAAGAAGTAAAATAGTAGGCGGTGATATCTAGGAAGTATAGTAATATTAGGACAAAACTAAAGCATATTAACTATATGTGCACTGGTATGTAATTTAGCACATGTAACATGTTCACTGCCAGAAGTATGGCCCTACAGGTGCAAGTAGAATAAAGCATCTCATGAAAAACTGAATGATGCCCCGAAGAAATTCAAAGGTGTGGTGCTTATGCGAGGAAAGTGAACGTAGGCGCCGCCCGTTGGATAATAGTACCGGGTTCTCGGCGGCGTATGGGTATCGTTGTCAAACTTGATAGCTAAGGATCTTCGATGGTGCTCGTGTTGCGGTTGAGTTTGGGCCGGCTGTCGCCTTCGCTGAAGCGGCTCCGGTGCTATGGTTGCGGCGCCTGTTGACATACAAGAAAGCTCATCTATGGTAAGTGAACTGTTGCACGATAAAGAGAAAAACCGAAGGAGTACAAATGGAAATAACCTGATGAGGCTGCAGCGTCAGTAAAGCAGGGCCGGCGGAGTTGAATATGGCGTCCGTGCAGCAGGTCCGGTGCAGTGGACGAACGCTTCAGCAGGCACGTTGAACAGTGCTTTCGGTGAGGCGGATCTGTTGCGGCGGATGAGGGCTTGTATGAAGGGCCAGCGAAGGGGCGGACGAGGGAGTCAGTGAAGGGCCTACACTGTGGTGGATGAGGGTGCCGGTTAAGCAGATCCGATGCGGTGGACCATGATGGCGGTTAAGCAGATCCGGTGCGGTGGACCATGATGGTGGTCAAGGAGATCTGGAGCGGTGGACAAGCCAGTCGCTGAAGCGGCTCTAGTGAAGTGGTGATTTGGCAGTTGGGGGTTCCAAGGTGCGGAAGGTAGATCCGGCGGGGTGTGAGGTCCACCGCTGCGGCGGAGGACTAGATTCGTCAGCTTGCCGTGGTTGGGGGGAGGGTCGGGAAGGGGAAGGGGAGGGGCTCTAGGAAGAATGTTGGGGGCAAAGTGGGGAAAACAATGGAGTTACAAAAGCAGCCCTTTTCCGTTCAAGTGGCAGGGGTAAAACAGGAATATCGTAGGACTAAACTTTCGGGCGCGAGATATTTTGATGTGAGCGGGAAGTTTGAAAGCTTTTGGCGCCTGAAATTATATTCTTCTCTTGTACAGCCGACTATAATATCATGGCTGACAATTTGTTTGTTTTGCACGCAAAAAAATTGCAAGTTTTGAAAATCAATGTCTCCAACTCAAAACTTAGATTGTCCATTCAATTCAAATATGGATCATTGAGCTACTACAAGCAAATACCATCATATGGTCCAATTCAAATGAAATTCCAAATGTGTTTATCCCAAATATGATGACAAAAGCAAAAATATGTATGTGTATGAATAAAGTGGATGATTATAAAGCTTGAACATGCCCGTATGTGTATATATCTAGGTTTGATATATGAATTTGAAATCAGGAAATCCCGGCTTAAAAATGTACCTTCGTTTAAATGAATTACAAAAGCTAATGATGGAGTTGAATTAAAAAATTCCAATCCTAGGTTTGTAATTCTGGTACATCAAGGTATATCATGCATGTTCAAAAGTATTGTTATCTCTTAGTCCAAATTGTGAAACAAATTGATCAACCATGAGTGCTCAATATCTCAATTATGCTAAAGTCCCTCAAATATAGACACCTCACTCTTTATCTGAAGCCAAC
>NC_041387.1:154601039-154614853 GCF_002162155.2 Triticum dicoccoides | reverse complement strand
CACAGAGAGAAGTCGTTCTCTCCCCCAAACACCAACTCACGAGCACATTAAGACCCCTGTCTCTTCCAAAGTCCAGACCCCAATATAGGTCTCTATCACTTTATCTCTTGGGCATGCACACATCTCTTCCCCCACTCTCTAGGTTTGCCGGCATCTCTCTTTCCCAAGCACACGCACTATGTAGAGTGTATATTTCCCATACACACAAAACGTCGGCCCCAAACGTCTATCTCCCTAGTTATGTGGTTCTCGCGCACTCACCTCACACACCACCCTGACTGCAAACAAGCACACTTTGTCTCCTTGTGCGCCACTCTCCTCTTTCTATCTCTCCCACATGTCACATCCCTAGTTCTGGTATGATCGAGGCTAGCTAGTCATGTGTGCATCATGTTTAAATTCCATTTAAATTTGAAATGAGGATTTGTGAAACCCTCAGAATCATCTCTGGAAATGACCTAGATAAAAATTGCTCCAAAAGGGTCCAAGAAAATGTTCATGTTGCTCTATGAAAATATTTGAGAGAGATAAAAATCAAACCAATATTTTTAGGAGCTCATAAGTATTTATTTTGGGCATTTGGAATTAATGCATAATTATTTGCATTGGATATATATTTGTTATACATATAATATATGTCCAAAAATTATGCCATTTGTTGAGGAGGTCTGGAATAATACCACTAGTTCCTACAAAAATTGGCATAAGGAAATAAAATGATTTAGTACTATTATTAAATCAAAACATATGTCAGAAAAATAGAAAAGAAAAACAAAACAGGAGAAAACTTACCTGCGGCCAGCTCCTGTGCTGGCCCAGCACTGTGCGGCCTGGCCGGCCTAGCTGGCCAGCCCAGCTGGCCAGCCCAGCTGGCCAGCCCAGCCCACCTGTCCCCCTCCCGTGTCGTCTTCCTCCTGCCAGAAGGACGGGCGCGTGCCCGACGCGCGCACCGCCACGCTGCGCCACCTCCTCCCTCCCTGCCTGCCTGTCTCTCCGCTGATGCGTGTGGACGACGCCACGCGCCCCCCCCGGACTCTCTCACTCTCCCCCGATCCTCTCCTCTCCTCTCCCTCGCCTTCTCTCTCGCGTCCGAACGCGCCGGCCGTCGCCGACGAGCACCACCGCGTCCACCGGCCACCCCTCGCCCTATCGCTCCGCCCAGAAGCTCCGCCACATCGCCGGCTACCTCCCCGTCAAGCCACGCGCCTCGGGAGGCCCTGGAGAGCCGCCTCGCCGCCGTCTTCATCTCCGGTCGCCGGAGATCGTCTTCGCCGCCCCATCGTCTTCAGCGCGTCCCCGAGCTCGCCGACAAGCCCGCCGAGTCCGCGGTGAGCATCTCCCCGTTTCCCCTCTCTTCTCCCCCTCATTCCCGCTTCGTAGCCGTCGTTTCCACCATGGCCAAAGCCATCGCCGACGCAGCTCCTCGCCGTCGTGGCCATAGCTGCGTGCGCTCACAACTGAGCGCCTCACCGTGCTCAGGAAGCTCCCAGTAGCCTAACGCACACACCCACTCGCCCTCTCGTGCACCGTAGCGCCGAACCCAACCCCGACCGAGCTTCGGCCGCCGCCGAGCTCGTCGCCGGCGCCACTCCGACCACTCCCCGGCCGAGCCACCACCATAGTTGGATGCGGACGAGTGTCCGCATCCCGTAGCTGTGCTTCGCACGCCAGACGGAGCCCTGTGGGCGATTTCCGCGGTGCCCCGCCGTCTCGGGCCTTGCCGGCGGCTTAACGCCGGTGATGTTTGACCCTTTGACCTCGCTGGCCCGCCAGGTGGGCCCCGTGGGTCAGGTGATTAGCTTAAGGCTAATCACCGTTAACTAACCCCCCTGACACTGACCAGTGTGCCCAGTGCCACTAATCCTTTAATTAAGATAAAACTAACCCCCTGTTTAATCCGTGTCACTGACGTGTGGACCCCACACGTCAGGTTTGACCTGGTCAGCCGCAGTTGACTTGCTGACGTCACAGTGATGCAGTGCTGACGCAATTATTTATTTTCTGGATTTAAATTAAATCAGGAAATTCCAAAAAATGATTCAAACTTCAAAAAATCATAGAAATTCAACCGTAGGTCAGATTGAAATAATTTATATATGAAAAATTATCAGAAAAATGCAATCTTTCCATTTGTTCTAGTTTCATGCATGATAAACCAACTTATACCTACTGTATAAGTGAAAACATGTAAATGGCATTTATAAAGAGTTAATTTGGAGTTGCATTTGAACCCTTGGTTCAAATGGACTTCATTCAAATGGAAGCTAGTTGCATTAGCTCAAACAACATCACATCTACATGCCATGATCATACATAATATTGTTGCATATGCTTGTGTTTTGATTGTCGACACCATTCCTTCTCGATAGGTCCTGCTCCGGAGACCGTTCGAGAGTACCTGTCTGAGGAGCAGTGCCTTCCTTGTTGATCTACTAGGCAAGAAAACCCCCTTGTTCATTCCGATACAATCCTACTCTCTCGCTCCTGCTCTTAGTTATTGCATTAGGACAACAACGATTCATCTGCTACTTTGTGCTGTGGTAGTTGAACCCATTCCTCTGCATGACCTGTCATTGCCACAGTAAATAGTTGAAACCCACTAGCATGTGTTGGAGTTGATTGCGCCATGTTGTGTGCCTACCATGCTATGCCTGCTATTGCTTAGAGTTGTGTCAGGTCTGATTCATTGGGAATGAATTGGAGTGCAGTGTTCAATGTTCTGATGCTGAGAGTGAAGTGTGTGAACACGATTTGGTAAAGGTAGCGGTGAGAGGCCATGTAGGAGTACATGGTGGGTTGTCTCACTGGAACCGTCCTTAAGCACTGAGTTCTATGTATGTTGTCCAATGACTCGATACTACCATGCATTGGGCTCCGGGCGCTCCAAGCCCTCTTGACTTATTAACCAACTTGATCTCTGTCCAGGAGTTGCAACTAGTTTCTGGTGTTTGTAGGCAGTGCTATTTTTCTACCAAGTGGCACCCGACGGGGTGGGCTTGGGACCGACTAGGCACACGTGGCCTGGTGTACCGAGTGGCACCCGGATGGTGGGCTCGGGAACCCTACACACATCATTTGGGGCCGTGAGCGAAACCCTGGCCGGATCTCCTTGCGGATGGAACCTAAATAGGCGATAAACCTGGACTAGAGTCTTGTGTGGTTAGTCAGGTCGTGGCCGACACCCTCGCCAGGCTTCCACTTGAAGGTTGCCGAGTTACATGATGTGTACATGGCGGTAAGTGGCGAGAGTGTGTGTGAAGAAGTACACCCCTGCAGGGTTAACATCATCTATTCGAGTAGCCGGGTCCGCGGTTATGGACTTCTTGGATGCTTACATGGTATATAGACAACTTGAAGTGGATTCTCTAAAATACTCAAGACAAGTGTGAGTGCTATTGATGGCCTTCTCGTAGGGAGACGGGGATGAATCCATAGTAGTGTATTGTGTGGTGATTAGTGGGCTCGTGTACGTTGTCTCACCTCAAGAGTTTCTCGTAGTCGTAGAACAGGATAGCCACTGAGTCAAAGCTGGCTTGCTGCAACTAAACCCCACATTACCCTCTTGATACAAATGCATGTATGATAGGATCTGATGTAAGTCTTGCTGAGTACCTTTGTACTCATGTTGCTTTATTTATGATTTTGCAGCGGAGACTTCGGTCTTACTAGTGTTCTCGTGGACTTCGACGAGTAGCTTGTACCTCAGCTACGATCTTGATCGGATGTTGTAGATAGTCAGGCTCTTTAGCCTTTTTCATTTGTAGATGTATGTACTCAGACATGTAATGCTTCCGCTTGTTGCTTGTTTGCTCTGAATGTTGGGTCATGTGACCCCTATTTGTAATAAATGTTATGTTGGATCTTTTGAGCCTTTATCTATATGAGTTGTTGAGTTATGCTGTGATGCCATGTTGTACAGCACATACTTGCATGTTATGCGTACGTGTAATGTGTATTGCTATGTGTGGGATCTGACTATCTAGTTGCTTATCCTTAGTAGCTTCTCTTACCGGGAAATGACTCCTAGTGCTTCCACTGAGCCCTGGTAGCTTGCTACTGCTCGGGAACACTTAGGCTGGCCGGCATGTGTCCTTCTTCATTCTTGTGTCTATCCCTTCGGGGAAATGTCACGCGGTGTCTACCAGACTCCTGTTAGCCTGCTACAGCCCGGTTTACCGGAGTCCTGCTAGCCCAGTTGCTACAGCCCAGATTCACTCGCTGATGACCGACACGTTCGATGCTGGGTCATGTATGCCTGTCCCTATAAGTTAGTGCCACTTCGGGTTCACGACTAGCCATGTCAGCCCGGGTTCTTGTCATATGGATGCTAGCGACGCTATCATATACGTGTGCCAAAAGGCGCAAATGGTCCCGGGCATGGTAAGGCGACACCCGTGGGAATACCGTGCGTGAGGCCACAAAGTGATATGAGGAGTTACATGGTAGATTGGTGTGGCATAGAATCAGGGTCCTGACAGATTTGGTATCAGAGCCTGACTTCCTGTAGGATTACCAAGCCAAACTGGTCGAAGTTGAGTCTAGAAATTCTTTAGTTATGTAAGGGAATTGATTGTGGGAAGGAACGTAAGGCTCTTTTTACTCCTTATACCTCATGGCCTTCTGATCTGAGTCATCCTATATTTCCTAACGGGGTTAAGGAACTAGGCTTCTCTTCCATCTATCAGGATCACGTGTTACTACTTTGTAGTCCCATAGGATTGGTTGATCAGAGTCTTACCCCAGCTTCGAGTACTTCCGGTGCAGTCTGTTTAGTACTATCTCAGAACCTTGAGTGATGATGTTGAGTTGCTGTACTACCCCATTTTTGGCAGGATGTCTCATTCTGAGCATTTTACTACCGTTATGCTGCCGGAATTTCCCTAGGAGTTCGAGGGATATTGATTTCCTTATCCTTCATTCTATAGCCTATAGTTGATGCTGATTCCGTCCTTGGTTTCATTTCTCAGGATTTCATCAGCTAAGCGAAGTTCTGTTTCTCATAGCCAGAACCACGGAGATGGTAGAGATGAGGATCCTCCTGACCCGCCTTCATTGACAGAGTTCATGTTAGAAATGGAGAGAAACAAGCATGAGTCTAACCGCCTCTTGGCACGTATCGAGGAGAACACCGCACATCAGTTCAAATGGTCTGTAACCATTCATGACTTCATTCGCTTGCACCCACCTACCTTTCATCATTCCATCGAGCCACTGGACGCAGATGACTGGCTCCGTAGCATCACTCATAAGCTGCGTTCCGCGAATGTAGCTGAAGATGACAAGGTCACCTATGCCACATACCACCTGGAAGGTCCTGCTAGTCTTTGGTGGCAGAACTATGAGGCTATGCTTCCAGCTGGTCAGATTCCTACCTGGAGAGATTTCATTGAGGCTTTTCGCGAGCATCACATTCCTGAAGCCCTCATCGATCGCAAGAGAGAAGAGTTCTATAGTTTCACCCAGAGTAAGATGGCTGTTGATGCTTACAGTAGAGAGTTTGAGAACCTCGCCCGCTATGCCACAGAAGAAGTGTCCATGGACGCCAAGAAGCAGGCTAGGTTCCGGAAGGGTCTCAACCCCAAGTTGCGTCGTGATCTCCACCTACATCATTGTGATACATTCCAAGCTCTTGTGAACAAGGCCATTAATGCAGAGACAGCTCAGCTCACTTACGAGGAGTCCCGTAAGCACACCCGTGATTTGGGATCTTCCTCCGGCTCCAGTTCTCAGAAGCGTCAGATTTGGATTCCAAACTCCGCTCTTCCTTCCGGATATGCACCGAGGCCATCCCATGTGGTGCCTTCCCCAGCCAAGTCGTATGTTCCACCCAGGCCTACTGGTAGACCGCTTGTCAGTGCGGGTCCAGGTCCAACTTCAGGGACTTTCTTCACATGCAGGAAGCCAGGACACTATGCACGTGACTGCTCTCAGGCCAGTTATGCTCCACCCCAGCCCGAGAAGACTGTTGGTTGTGTTAAGCCATCAAGCAAGATGATCAGTGCCAAGCCAGCCCCCACTGAACATGGACGTGTGCATCACGTCTCAGCTAAAGACGCTCATGATGATCCGGATGTCGTTCTTGGTACACTCCTTGTCAACTATCACCCAACATCGGTTCTATTCGATATTGGAGCATCTCACTCCTTCATTTCTGAACGCTATGCTCGTTTGCACGACATGTCATTTTGTGACATGCCAACTCCGCTTGAAATCCAAACCCCAGGGTCTAGATGGCAGACCACCAGAATCAGCCATGGTAATGAAATTCTTGTTGATAGACTTGTATTTCTTGCATCACTTGTAGCCCTCAAGTCCTCAGATATTAACATCATCTTGGGTATGGACTGGATGACAGCTCATCATGCCAAGATTGATTGTTACACAAGGTCTGTTCAGCTTACACACCCATCTGGCAAGATAGTCACTGTCTCCACTAGAGTTGCAAAGCGTCAGCTCTATTCTCTTAATGCGAGCCCTCTTCCAGACCTTGAAGATATCCCGGTAGTCCATGATTTTCCGGATGTCTTTCCAGAGGAACTTCCAGGTGTTCCACCTAACAGAGATGTAGAGTTCGTCATAGATCTTATCCCAGGAACTGCTCCAATTTCTAGGAGACCTTACAAAATGGCACCTTTAGAACTATCCGAGCTTAAGAAACAACTTGATGAGTCCTTGCAAAAGGGTTTCATCCGTCCTAGTTCTTCTCCTTGGGCTTGCCCCGTCCTCTTCGTTAAGAAGAAGGATGGTACGGACCGGATGGTTGTAGATTATCGTCCCGTTAATTTGGTCATGATAAAGAACAAGTATCCGCTCCCCAGGATCAACGATCTGTATGATCAGCTCGCTGGATCCTCAATCTTTTCCAAGATGGATTTGAGGTTAGGCTACCACCAAATCAAGATCAGAAATGGGGACATTCCTAAGACGGCTTTTGTCACTCCTTATGGTCAGTACGAGTACACCGTCATGTCTTTTGGTCTAACCAATGCTCCAGCCACATTCTCCCGCTTGATGAACTCAATCTTCATGGAGTACTTAGATAAGTTGGTCGTGGTTTACCTCGATGATATTCTTATTTACTCGAAGAACGAGGAAGAGCATGCCGAACATCTTAGACTTGTGTTAGAAAAACTCAGAGAGCACCACCTTTATGCCAAGTTCTCCAAGTGTGAATTTTGGTTGCCAGAAGTGACCTACCTAGGCCACGTAATCTCTAGTAAGGGCATTGCTGTCAATCCTGAGAGAGTTAAGGCCGTTCTTGATTGGACTCCACCTGAAACCGTTAAACAAGTTAGGAGTTTCCTTGGTCTAGCCAGCTATTGCCGCCGCTTTGTTGAAAACTTCTCCAAAGTAGCCAAACCCCTCAGGGAACTTCTCAAGAAGGATAAAAAGTTTGAGTGGTCCCCACAGTGTGAGTACAGTTTTCAGGAACTGAAAAGACGCCTGACTTCTGCTCCCATACTTGTGCCATCGGATTTCACTAAAGACTTTGTTATCTATTGTGATGCATCACGACAGGGACTGGGTTGCATTCTTATGCAGGATCGTCATGTGATTGCCTATGCATCTTGATAGTTGCATCCACATGAGGAGAATTATCCTACACATGATCTAGAGCTTGCAGCCGTAGTCTATGCACTCAAGACCTGGCGACATTACCTTCTTGGTAAACATTGCGAGATCTACACCGATCACTAGAGTCTCAAGTATATCTTCACCCAACCAGATTTGAACCTTAGGCAAAGACGTTGGTTGGAGTTGATCACAGATTATGATCTAGGGATTACCTACACCCCAGGCAAAGCAAATGTTATGGCTGATGCAGTAAGTCGTAAATCCTATTGCAACAATCTCACGTGGCAGCAGGGCCAACCACTTCTCCATGAGGAATTCTGTAAGCTTAACCTTCACATTGCTCCTCATGGATTCCTTTCTACCTTGGTGGCGAAACCTACCCTCGAGGATCAGATCATTACTGACCAGAAGTTTGATAGGGGTGTTATCTGCATCAAGAGAAACATTAAGAAGGGAGTTGGTGGATATTTCTGAATGGATGATCGTGGTGCTGTTTTCTTTGAGAATCGTTTGGTGGTTCCCAAGAATCAACATCTGCGACAATTGATTCTTAAGGAGGCACATGAATCTCCTCTCACGATTCATCCCGGTAGTACTAAGATGTATCAGGACCTACGCCAGAGGTTCTGGTGGACTAGGATGAAGAGAGAAATTGCTCAGTTTATTGCTAACTATGACGTTTGTTGTCGCGTTAAGGCAGAGCATCAAAGACCTGCTGGCACCCTTCAGCCTTTAGCTATTCCTGAGTGGAATGGGATAAATTTGGTATGGATTTCATCACCGGCTTTCCCAGGACCAAGAAAGGGAATAACACCATCTTCGTAGTCGTTGATCGTCTTTCCAAAGTGGCTCACTTCCTTCCTGTTCGAGAGAGTATCACTGCTAGTCAGCCCGCTGACTTATACATTTCCCGGATAGTGTCACTTCATGGTGTTCCACTAGAGATCAATTCAGACCGTGGTAGTCTTTTCACTTCTCATTTCTGGGATAGTTTCCAGACTGCCATGGGAACCCATCTTTCCTTCAGTACCGCTTTCCACCCTTAGTCGAGTGGTCAGGTGGAAAGGGTCAACCAAATTCTTGAAGACATGCTTAGAGCTTGCATTATCTCATTCGGTATGGATTGGGAGAAATGTCTTCCTTTCGCCGAGTTTGCTTATAACAATAGCTATCAATCCAGTATCAAGAAAGCTCCTTTTGAGGTTCTCTATGGACGAAGATGTGGAACACCTTTGAACTGGTCAGAAACCGGTGAAAGACAATTCTTTGGACCGGACATGATCCAGGAGGCAGAAGAGCAAGTTCGCATCATTCATGAGAATTTGAAAACAGACCAGTCTCGTCAAAAGAGTCAGTATGACCGCCATCATAAGGATATGACTTATGAAGTTGGCGACAAAGCTTACCTTCGGGTTACTCCTTGAAGGGTACCCATCATTTCGGTATCAAGGGCAAATTGGCTCCTCGTTACATTGGTCCTTTTCGCATTCTCGCTAAATGAGGAGAGGTTGCCTACCAGTTGGAACTACCCCCACATCTTTCCAGAGTGCATGATGTCTTCCACGTCTCCCAACTCAGGCGTTGCTTCTCGGATCCTATCCGCGGAGTGGACCATGAAACGCTTGATCTCCAAGATAACCTCACATACCGAGAGTACCCAGTTCGCATTCTCGATCAAGCAGAGCATGTCACTCGACGTCATAACATCAAGTTTGTCAAGGTTCGGTGGTCTCATCATTCCGAGAGAGAAGCTACTTGGGAGCGAGAAGATCGTCTTCGACTTGAGTACCCCACTTTCTTTCCGTCGACCCCTGAATCTAGGGACGAGATTCTTTCAAGTGGGGGCGAGTAGTCACATCCCTAGTTCTGGTATGATCGAGGCTAGCTAGTCATGTGTGCATCATGTTTAAATTCCATTTAAATTTGAAATGAGGATTTGTGAAACCCTCAGAATCATCTCTGGAAATGACCTAGATAAAAATTGCTCCAAAAGGGTCCAAGAAAATGTTCATGTTGCTCTATGAAAATATTGGACAGAGATAAAAATCAAACCAATATTTTTAGGAGCTCATAAGTATTTATTTTGGGCATTTGGAATTAATGCATAATTATTTGCATTGGAGGAGGTCTCGATCATACATATAATATATGTCCAAAAATTATGCCATTTGTTGAGGAGGTCTCGAATAATACCACTAGTTCCTACAAAAATTGGCATAAGGAAACAAAATGATTTAGTATTATTATTAAATCAAAACATATGTCAGAAAAATAGAAAATAAAAACAAAACAGGAGATAACTTACCTGCGGCCAGCTCCTGTGCTGGCCCAGCACTGGCGGCCTAGCCGGCCCAGCTGGCCAGCCCAGCCCACCTGTCCCCCCTCCCCTGTCGTCTTCCTCCCACCAGAAGGACGGGCGCGTGCCCGCCGCGCACACCGCCGCACCGCGCCACCTCCTCCCTCCCTGCCTGCCTGTCTCTCTGCTGATGCGTCTCGACGACGCCACGCCCCCCCGGACTCTCTCACTCTCCCCCGATCCTCTCCTCTCCTCTCCCTCGCCTTCTCTCTCGCGTTCGAACGCGCCGGCCGCCGCCGACGAGCACCACCGCATCCACCGGCCATCCCTCGCCCTGTCGCTGCTCCCAAAAGCTCCGCCACATCGCCGGCTACCTCCCCGTCAAGCCACGCGCCTCGGAAGGCCCTGGAGAGCCACCTCGCCACCGTCTTCATCTCTGGTCGCCGGAGATCATTTTCGCCACCCCATCATCTTCAGCGCGTCCCGAGCTCGCCGAAAAGCCCGTCGAGTCCACCGTGAGCATCTCCCCGTTTCCCCTCTCTTCTCCCCCTCATTCCCGCGTCGTAGCCGTCGTTTCCACCATGGCCAATGCCATCGCCGCCGCAGCTCGTCGCCTCGTGGCCACAGCCGCGCGCGCTCACAACGGAGCGCCTCGCCGTGCTCAGGAAGCTCCCAGTAGCCTAACGCACACACCCACTCGCCCTCTCGTCCACCGTAGCGCCGAACCCAAACCCGACCGAGCTTCGGCCACCACCGAGCTCGTCGCCAGCGCCACTCCGACCACTCCCCGGCTGAGCCACCACCACAGTTGGATGCGGACGAGTGTCCCCATCCCGTAGCCGTGCTTCGCGCGCCAAACGGAGCCCTGTGGGCGATTTCCGCGGTGCCCCACCGTCTCGGGCCTTGCCGGCAGCTTAACGCCGGTGAGGTTTGACCCTTTGACCTCGCCGGCCCGTCAGGTGGGCCCCGTGGGTCAGGTGATTAGCTTAAGGCTAATCACCATTAACTAACCCCCCTGACACTGACCTGTGGGCCCAGTGCCACTAATCCTTTAATTAAGATAAAACTAACCCCCTATTTAATCCGTGTCACTAACGTGTGGACCCCACACATCAGGTTTGACCTGGTCAGCCGCAGTTGACTTGCTGACGTCACAGTGATGCAGTGATGACGCAATTATTTATTTTCTGGTTTTAAATTAAATCAGGAAATTCCAAAAAATGATTCAAACTTCAAAAAATCATAGAAATTCAATCGTAGCTCAGATTGAAATAATTTATATATGAAAAATTATCAGAAAAATGCAATCTTTCCATCTGTACTAGTTTCATGCATGATAAACCAACTTATACGTACTGTATAAGTGAAAACATGTAAATGGCATTTATAGAGTTAATTTGGAGTTGCATTTGAACCCTTGGTTCAAATGGACTTCATTCAAATGGAAGCTAGTTGCATTAGCTCAAGCAGCATCACATCTACATGCCATGATCATGCATCATATTGTTGCATTTGCTTGTGTTTTGATTGTCGGCACCGTTCCTTCTCGATAGGTCCTGCTCCGGAGACCGTTCGAGAGTACCTGTCTGAGGAGCAGTGCCTTCCTTGTTGATCTACCAGGCAAGAAAACCCCCTTGTTCATTCCGATACAATCCTACTCTCTCGCTCCTGCTCTCAGTTATTGCATTAGGAGAACAACGATTCATCTGCTACTTTGTGCTGCGGTAGTTGAACCCATTCCTCTGCATGACCTGTCATTGCCACAATAAATAGTTGAAACCCACTAGCATCTGTAGGAGTTGATTGAGCCATGTTGTGTTCCTACCATGCTATGCCTGCTATTGCTTAGAGTTGTGTCAGGTCTGATTCATTGGGAATGAATTGGAGTGCAGTGTTCTATGTTCTGATGCTGAGAGTGAAGTGTGTGAACACGATTTGGTAAAGGTAGCGGTGAGAGGCCATGTAGGAGTACATGGTGGGTTGTCTCACTGGAACCATCCTTAAGCACTGAGTTCTATGTATGTTGTCCAATGACTCGATACTACCACACATTGGGCTCCGGGCGCTCCAAGCCCTCTCGACTTATTAACCAACTTGATCTCTGTCCAGGAGTTGCAACTAGTTTCTGGTGTTTGTAGGTAGTGCTATTTTTCTACCAAGTGGCACCCGATGGGGTGGGCTTGGGACAGACTAGGCACACGTGGCCTGGTGTACCGAGTGGCACCCGGATGGTGGGCTCGGGAACCCTGCACACATCATTTGGGGCCATGAGCGAAACCCCAGCCGGATCTCCTTGCGGCTGGAACCCGAATAGGCGATAAACCTGGATTAGAGTCTTGTGTGGTTAGTTAGGTCGTGGCCGACACCCTCGCCAGGCTTCCGCTTGAAGGTTGCCGAGTTACATGACGTGTACATGGCGGTAAGTGGCGAGAGCGTGTGTGAAGAAGTACACCCCTGCAGGGTTAACATGATCTATTCGAATAGCCGGGTCCACGGTTATGGACTTCTTGGATGCTTACATGGTACATAGACAACTTGAAGTGGATACTCTAAAATGCTCAAGACAAGTGTGAGTGCTATGGATGGCCTTCTCGTAGGGAGACGGGGATGAATCCATAGTAGTGTACTGTGTGGTGATTAGTGGGCTCATGTACATTGTCTCACCTCAAGAGTTTCTCGTAGTCATAGAACAGGATAGCCACTGAGTCAAAGTTGGCTTGCTCCAACTAAACCCCACATTACCCTCTTGATACAAATGCATGTATGATAGGATCTGATGTAAGTCTTGCTGAGTACCTTTGTACTCATGTTGCTTTATTTATGTTTTTGCAGCAGAGACTTCGGTCTTACTAGTGTTCTCGTGGACTTCGACGAGTAGCTTGTACCTCAGCTACGATCTTGATCGGATGTTGTAGATAGTCAGGCTCTTTAGCCTTTTTCATTTGTAGATGTCTGTACTCAGACATGTAATGCTTCTGCTTGTTGCTTGTTTGCTCTGAATGTTGGGTCATGTGACCCCTGTTTGTAATAAATGTTATGATGGCTCATTTGAGCCTGTATCTATATGAGTTGTTGAGTTATGCTGTGATGCCATGTTGCACAGCACATACGTGCATGTTATGCGTATGTGTAATGTGTATTGCTATGTGTGGGATCTGACTATCTAGTTGTTTATCCTTAGTAGCCTCTCTTATCGGGAAATGTCTCCAAGTGCTTCCACTGAGCCCTGGTAGCTTGCTACTGCTCCGGAACACTTAGGCTGGCCGGCATGTGTCCTTCTTCGTTCCTGTGTCTGTCCCTTTGGCGAAATGTCACGCGGTGTCTACCGGAGTCCTGTTAGCCTGCTACAGCCCGGTTTACCGGAGTCCTGCTAGCCCAGTTGCTACAGCCCAGATTCACTCGCTGATGACCGACACGTTCGATGCTGGGTCATGTATGCCTGTCCCTGTAAGTTAGTGCCACTTCGGGTTCACGACTAGCCCTGTCAGCCCGGGTTCTTGTCATATGGATGCTAGTGACACTATCATATACGTGTGCCAAAAGGCGCAAACGGTCCCGGGCATGGTAAGGCGACACCCGTGGGAATACCGTGCGTGAGGCCACAAAGTGATATGAGGTGTGACATGCTAGATCGGTGTGGCATAGAATCGGGGTCCTGACACCACATGCGGACCCGCCCCAGCTCCTTCCTTGTATACATATATGTCGTGACTCTTTCCATAGCTCCCTAATGTATCATCGTTCTCGATTTCGCACATTGTTCTCTACACCATCTATTCTAGATCTCTCATGAAGTCCCTATCACACACACGATGACTCGCTTCCCTTGCGTCTCCGTATATAGGCCAATTTAGAACAACATCAACATTGTCTCCCTATCTATACGCCATTTATGGACACAAACGACCCCTCTCGCCCCCTCTCTTCCTCTCTCTCTCTCTCT